>NC_141153.1:39435000-39592500 GCF_053477565.2 Lygodium microphyllum | reverse complement strand
CCTGGAGATGAGTTAGCTGATGCCTTGTCTTCCTAGGGGTGGCATTGAGCTAGAAAAATAAAATGGTTAGAGCAAAAACAAAAGTGAGTGGAAAAAGGATTTAGTGTCACCTTGTGAGAGCTTGGTAGGTTTTTGGATAACAAGACAGAACCTGAGGCCGATGCCTTATTCTCATTGGGTCACAATACGCTCATCTCCCTCCTTTTTACACACTCGAGTATAAAGTATTGAAAACAAAAATGTGGTACAATGGAAAATATGTGCCTTTTTATAGACCAAGCTATAGAAGGTCTCACCTAGTAGTAGGAGTTCTTGGTCCAGTTATCCTAAGTCAAATAGGCAGGTCAAACCACCACTTAGGATGGCTCCCTTGGTAGTTCTTTTTAGTCAGTCTATGTTGGAGTAGATGGTTAGTGACTAGCTCTGGATCTTTGTTAGACTATGTTTGGCCTATCCCTCATGGACTTCATGCTTTGATTTAGTTAGGGGGTCAAGTGAGAGCTATGTTTGTACTCTATTGTGTACTTTTCTTTGTAACAGCTTGATGCTCTTTATGATTCATGTATGTGCAGCTTGGTTCGTGGACCAATGGACTGAGTCGCTCTATCCCATGGTCACCAATGAGAGCATATTTTTAAGCCAAACTTCAAGTGCAAAAAAAGCTTGAGACTCGTAAAATATGCATTTTTGATGCAAAATAAAAAATTATGAATCAAGGAGTTGGAGTTTTCTTAGCTGCATTACGATACTAGGAATCCAATGCAAGTGTTCATTTGTCAATCGAAGTTTGTTTCATCCTCTATTTAATGGATGTAAGCTTTAGCATTATGAAGCAACTATTGGATCTAAAAAACAAAATGCACGTGAGGGAGGCCAGGGTGATAGATTTTGATGCCACTTTACAAACAGATCGCAATTCTAAGGTTGTTTGCCTCTCTAACTAGGATGGAACCACTTCGTCTCAAGTGTGAACATGCAAAATGCAAACTAGATAACTTAGGAGTTAAAGCTTAATGGTGATTAAGAAGAAACAAACTCAAAATTCCACACGACATGGGGGGGCGCATTTTCTTCCACACCCCTTCCTCCCATATAAAAATCCATTTTTTGTGATTATCAAGATCCTCCTCCTCGTCTTGGGTATCAAATCCACCATTTTTTTTCCCTCCATCACTCCGATCCTCACAAGGATGATGTAGTGATTAGCAAGATCCAATTTCAATCTTTATCTCTCCTCTTTATTCCTTGTTCATATGGTTGTATATGAGAGAGAGAGAGAGGGGGGGTAGGGCCAATTTGATGAATCAGAGATGGACAATGATTCAAAATCATAATGGCACATTGTCGTGCCGCTACGCATACACCGTGTAAAAAAATCTAGAGTGTGGCTTCCTTTAGATTTAGAGAGCCAATGTCACTTTAGGCATTAGTATTAATGTCAATGGTTTTTTGGACAATTTTTTAGCCAATTTTTTATATTCTAAACATTATCTCTTGTAAAAATCTATAAAACTATAGACAACTTCTAGATTAGGATGACATGTAAAAGAAAGCATGTAGCTTTCAGCCAATTTGAGAGGATTTTATGTTTAAAAAAAAGAGATTGACCAAATCGTGCAATGCGCGATCGTTGTTTTAAGGCAGTGAACAACACTCCAAAGTGCGAGATGAAGAAGGAGTGATCTGGCAACAGAATTCTGGCTAGGTGTCCTAGTATTTAACCCCCCTTTTGGAGCCAATGGAAGCATCAGATTGGTGATTTGGGCAACATAGAGAAAGATATTATTTTGTACACGTTTTTGTCTATTAGAGTTATATCTTCTCATAATGCTGAAAGAATCTAACAGGCTTCATGTCTGTTAGTATTCTTCTACGTTTTCTAATTCTTTTTTTTTAGTATTCTTCTATGTCTTCAATTTCTTCAAACCCCTTCTCTTACGTCTACTCCTCTCCCTAAATCTACCTTCACCCTGCTATCTCTTATCTTCAAGAACTTGGCTTGAAACCTTCAACCCTTCTCTTATCTCTACCATCTCCGAAGTCTAAGCTCTTGAACCTCCATACATTCTTCTCTTGCTAAGCCCCTGTGGTAACCATCAACCCTACGTGCTGCGACATTGGTAAACTTGACATGAAGGTCGGTGTAAGAGAACTCCAAGATGGGGGATTCTTCATGAGATACTCTACAGCAATTGGTGTGCATATTACAGCAGACTCAACAACAACAAATCCAAATGTTACAACAACAACAACAAAGGCAAGATGAAGGGAAGATTGATTCCATAGCTGTCAAGGTCCTAGAAGAAGTTGGGCATGAATTAAAACAATTTAATGGTCAAAATGTCTATGTTTTCATTCGTTTGTATGTTGAGAAAATGCTCTTCTTTGGTGTACTACAATATGCATGGAGCTGTTATTTTGCCAGACTAGCCAAGCATGGTCTTCAAGGAAGAATCCATGGTCTTTTCCAACAAGATGCAGATTGGGCTGCATTCAAAAAAGCCCTACGCAAAGAATTCTTCTTAGAAGACTCTTGCCTATGACAGAAAAGTTTCACTGAATGGGTTGAAAACCCCAACAAAGGTTTAACTGCAACAGATCTACACCATAAGTTTGAAAGTAAATTTGGACAACTTGATGCTGAAGACCAACAAAGTATGGAAGGTGAGAAGATTGAATTATTCCTTAAGGCTACAGATCCCATTCTACAAAAGAAGCTTGTTGATCGCCTAGAAGATGCTACCTCCGAATCAAGAGTTAAGACTACATGGATATATGTTACTGATGCAGTTAGCATGATTTCTCAAAGAGAGCAGATAGTAATGCCAGGTGTAGTGCAGTTGGCAATCATGCCCAAGAGTGGAAGACAATCACTTTCTACCACTACGGAAGCACCTATAAAGTATTCACGATCACACTTTAATGCTATTACAACTCCCCACAATTCCCTTTTTACTTGTGCATACATTCTTTGACGTTCATTGAGAACCTTTGCTCCAAAACGAATTGCATACCTGTTACCTTCATGGTCTTCTTGGTCAATAGCCCATCCTATCCCAATGGGACTTGTATCCACAATAAGGATGATGGGTTGACAATTTGAATATTCAGCCTTTTTGAGAGTGGGAGCTGAATTTAATAGCTTCTTTAATTTGTGCATATTGAGAGTATGCTCTTTATTCCAAGAGAATCTTTGGCCTTTCTTAATAATTGATAAAGATTTTCGGTGAAATGAGTAAAATGTGGTATCCATGTGAGATAGAATACACATGCGCCAAGAAATCTTCTCACCTGTGAGATATTTGTGTATTTTTCTTCCATTCTGTTAATGGCATCTATCTTAATTAGTGAAGGTTTACGTGCGTAAGGGCCACACAAATGTCCGACCACTAGGACTTCTTCTACTCCAAAAATCAACTTAGCTCTAGAAAGGGTAAGATGTACCTCTTCTAGCCTTGTCAATATCCTGTCACAATCATGAATATGGTTAACTACAAATGTCATGCAGTCATCTTTGTCAAGCTCCTCATTCTTTTCATTGACTTCACATCCCTTGATAGGTACACCATCAAGAAATGGAAGAGTAAGTTATGGAATAAAGTCCCTTAAGACTTTGTGCATGGCATTCATCATATGGGCTAACGAGTTTGTTGCACCTTGTGGTAGAGTGCACATGCGGAACAATCCAAGAGGTGTCTTCATTGTGGTAATGTCTCAGTTTTCTAATGATAGCTAAAATTGGTCATATCCTAAATATAGGTCACCCGTTGAATAAATTGCTCTACCTGCAAAAGCTTCAACAAACTCATCAACAATTGGACCCAAACCAACACTTTGGATTGTGACACAATTAACAAGCTGTAGATCTTGGATGAATTGTAAATATCCATTTTTCTTAGGTACAGTAAACCATCGATTTGAGTAAGGTGCCGAAGAAGGTTCTAAAATCTTCATTCTGAACTTCTCATTTAGAAGTTCCAATAATTTGGGCAAATGAGCCCTTGGAACGGGAATGGACTTGAGGTTCCAAGGCACATGTGGAACCGTAAAAATGACCATAGGAGCCACAATATTTGGATCCACACAACCTATTTCACGTGGTTGAAATGCAAAAGCTTTTCCATGTTTCATTAGCATTTGCATAAAAGAGTGTTTTTCAGCCGGCGAAAGGAAAGAATTTTCACCTATTTTAAGCTCTTTTATACTTTCAAATGTGAACTTGTGACCAATGTTGGAAGGATCACGAAGACTTGGCTGATTTGCTACCCTATCAGGGAGCCCTTCACTTTCAGGAGGCAATGGGACTACCACAGGTTTGACTTTCTTATCCACCGTCCTGTATTTTGTCTCCACTTGCGCTTCAACCTTGTTGAGTAAACCAATGTCTTCCTGCTCAACAAATTCTTGAATTGTTTGATAAAAATCCAATGTACATACTTCTATGGACTGATTTTCAGCCTGATTTTCTGCATGAGCAAGTGCATATATTTCAACCAATGTGTCAGTAGTAATCGGTCCAAAAAAATGCCCGAAATATCTTCATTTTCAGCCATTATATCATAAGTTTTTAGCTCCCTTTTTATATGGCATAAATATTTTCTTGTAGCTTTGGTCATGGCTAGAAGAGACTTATAACAGCCCATACTATTGGCTGTACATACATACAGATTTGCTAGAGACACAATTTCTGTAGCATAAAGAGATTCAATCTTTTTGCATGATGCACTGCCGTAGCCTCCTTTTACAGCAGTGTGGCCCAAAAACCCTTGAATTCTTGAGCATTAGGAGGCACAAGATAATCACGCAATCGATCTCTGTTTCGACGATGGTTAACACACACAGTAAGAAATTGGATAGCTCGTTCATTATCCTTGCTTCAGATTCGAGCATAGGAAGAACCATCATCAAGAGCTTTTGTTTCCAAGCAGGCTTCAGAAATGTAAGATTGCTCAAGAAAGATAGGGTAACTACAAGATTCTTAAATAAAAAAGTGAAATTTGTCTTTTATGTCTCTAATAGTTACCTGCACATTAGGATATACAGCATATAACTCTCCAGCAGAGTTGTTTGCAGCTCTCATTTGCGAACCTGGATCCACATCTATGGGCCACCTGCCAGTTTCATAAAGACTCCTTGCCATGACATTTATCTCCGAGCCATGGTCTAAGAGTGCAATACATGGTATTTCTTTTTCTCCAATTTTGACGATTGTCTCCGTTGTTGCTCTTGCCCAATGCGTACGAGATTAATGACTGCTTGGAATGAACCGAGCCTCTTCTTCCTCATGCATGTGTTGTAGACGACCTTCTTTTTGAGAGGTGGACTGCCCAACTAGTTTGGACCATCCGACCATTACATTTTCAGCTTTCACTTCTTTAATTTTTACATTCATGTTTTCTTTATCTTCAACTTCAATTGCTGCAATTAATTATTTAACTACTTCAAGATGAATTCCTTGTGAAGTCAACTTCTCTTTATCCTGCACAAAAACTTGAAGAACTTGCAAAAAAACATGCATTGTTTCTTCAGCTTCATCATCAATGTATTGTATTTTCCTTTTGATTACATTAATAATTACATCATGGAATTCACGTTTGGTAATTCCAAGAATTTTGCCTAAGGTGAATTCAATTTTACTTCCCAGAATTCGTTCTTCTAGAACTTGTTTGAGATCGGATGTAGATTCTATGTCAGACTGCAATTTGTAGCCTGGCTACTTATCTTTTTTCTTTTCTTCAGTCTTCTTTATTTGTGGTGCATCTTCCATCTCTTGATCTGGGATTATATTTTTAGCAAGCTTTGGTTGTTCAAGAGTTCTTCTAGTTACCTATTTCGGAGGACCATAAGAGGAAGGCCCTTGTTCATCTTCTCTTTTCTTCAATCAAGACTTCTTTCCAACCAGTTATTTCCAACCAATCTACCGATTCTTTCCAACCAGTTATTCCTCAAATGTACTGACTAGCGTTAGCTAAATCTTCTTTGGCTGCTTTAGCACGTTCCATTTGATCTAGTGCATGCATCCATACTTTAGATTGCATTAGCTTTACATGCTTTCAAACTTGATTTAGTTAGCTCAATTTGCAGCCCATAAGTACTGCATCAATTGTTGCGTAAGCATTCATTACAACTAAATCTTCTAATCTTTTCTTCATTCCACCATTGCCAAAATTTGGCTCCAATGGAAGACCAGTTTCAGCTGCATATTTTTTCATCTTTCCAAAAGACGAGCTTCTGTGCTTCAGCCTCACGGAAGGCAAAACACTCCCTCTTGTCATGTTATTGGCTGTCACACCAAATACATCACCTCTTAAAGCATTCTCTCATGGTTCTTTGAGTTGATGATCATCCTCACTCTCCAACTTTGACATCCATCTTCTCCACCTTGGAACTAAATTCTATAAGATTCAGATGAAGGTCACACATGTTTTTAATGAGTTCATCTATTACATCATTTTTAGAAGGAATAGAAGAAGAAAGCGTTGGTTGATTAGTCAAAGGAATAGGAGATTTTGAAGGTGGAATAAGCTCCATCAATGGAGTTGTTGAAGTTGAAGTAGAGCCCAATCTTAGTCGCATCTGCTCTCCTCGAGAAATCATGTTAACTGCATCAGTAACATCTATCCATGCAGTCTTGACTCCTGATCCAGAGGTAGCATCTTCTAGGCGATTAGCAAGCTTCTCTTGTAGAATGGGATCTGTAGCCTTAAGGAATAATTCAATCTTCTGACCTTCCATCCTTTGTTGGTCTTCAGCATCAAGTTGTCTAGATTTACTTTCAAACTCATGGTATAGAGCTGTTGTAGCTAAACCTTTGTTGGGTTTTTCAACCCATTCAGTGAAACTTTTCTTCGTCATAAGGCAAGAGTATTTTAAGAAGAATTCTTCGTGTAGGGCTTTTTTGAATGCAGCCCAATCCACACCTTGTTGGAAAAGACCATGGATTCTTCCTTGAAGACCATGCTTGGCTAGTTTGGCAAAATAACGGCTCCATGCATGTTGCAGTACACCAAAGAAGAGCATTTTCTCAACATACAAACAAATGAAAACATAGATATTTTTACCATTAAATTGTTTTAATTCACACCCAACTTCTTTTAGGGCCTTGATAGCTATGAAATCAATCTTCTCTTCGTCTTGCCTTTGTTGTTGTTGTTGTCACATTTGGATTTGTTGTTGCTAAGTCTGCTGTAGTATGTGCACCAATTATTATAGAGTATCTCCTGAAGAATCCCCCATCTTGGAGTTCTCTTACACCACCGACCTTCACATCGGGTTCACCAATGTCACAGCGCGTAGGGTTGAAGGTCACCACAGAGGTTTGGCAAGAGAAGAATGTATGGGGGTTCAAGACCTTAGACTCTAGAGATGGTAGAGATAAGAGAAGGATTGAAGGTTTCAAGCCAAGTTCTTGAAGATAAGAGATAACGGTGACGGTAGATTTAGGGAGAGGAATAGATGAAAGACAAGGGGTTTGAAGAAATTGAAGATGTAGAAGAATACTCAAAAAAAAGAATTAGAAAACGTAGAAGAATACTAACAGAGATGAAGCCTGTCAGATTCTTTCAGCATTATGAGAAGATATAACTCTAATAGACAAAAATGTGTACAAAATAATATCTTTCTCTATGCTACTCAAATCGCCAATATGATGCTTCCATTGGCTTCAAAAGGGGGGTTAAATACTAGGAGACCTGGCCAGAATTCTGCCAGATCACTCCTTCTTCATCTCGCACTTTGGAGTATTGTTCACTGCCTGAAAACAGCAATCGTGCGTCGCACGATTTGGTCAATCTCTTTTTTTTTACATAAAATCCTCTCAAATTGGCTTAAAGCTACATGCTTTCTTTTACATGTCATCCTAATCTAGAAGTTGTCTATAGTTTTATAGATTTTTACAAGAGATAATATCTAGAATATCAAAAATTGGCTAAAAACTTGTCCAAAAAAATCTAATATTTTAAACCATGGGCACTAACACTAATGCCTAAAGTGGCATTGGCTCTCTAAATCTAAAAGGAAGCCACACTCTAGATTTTTTTACACGGTGTGCGCATAGCGGCACGACATCATAGAGGAAGAAGAAAAGGAAGAAGATGAAGACATTGATATGGTGAAAGATACTTCTTCTAACACTGCAAATCCATAAGACTTTGGCACATGCCAGAGGATGTGCAGGTTAGGGGGGGTGGATGTTGTGCCGCTACACGCACACCGTGTAAAAAAATCTAGAGTGTGGCTTCCTTTTAGATTTAGAGAGCCAATGCCACTTTAGGCATTACTGTTAGTGTCCATGGTTCAAAATATTAGATTTTTTTGGACAAGTTTTTAGCCAATTTTTAATATTCTAGATATTATCTCTTGTAAAAATCCATAAAACTATAGAAAACTTCTAGATTAGGATGACATGTAAAAGAAACCATGTAGCTTTCAGCCAATTTGAGAGGATTTTATGTAAAAAAAAAGAGATTGACGAAATTGCACAATGCATGATCGTTGTTTTCAGGCAATGAGCAGCACTCCAAAGTGGGAGGTGAAGAAGGAGTGATTTGGCAGAATTTTGGTCAGGTGTCCTCGTATTTAACCCCCCTTTCGGAGCCGATGGAAGCATCAGATTGGTGATCTGAGCAGCATAGAGGAAGGTATTATTTTGTACACGTTTTTGTCTATTAGAGTTATATCTTCTCATAATGCTGAAAGAAACTAACAAGCTTTATCTCTGTTAGTATTCTTCTACATTTTCTAATTCTTTTTTTTAGTATTCTTCTACATCTTCAATTCCTTCGAACCCCTTGTCTTCTGTCTACTCCTCTCCCTAAATCTATATTCACCCTGCTATATCTTATCTTCAAGAACTTGGATTGAAACCTTCAACCCTTCTCTTATCTCTACCATCTCTGAAGTCTAAGCTCTTGAACCCCCATACATTCTTCTCTTGCCAAACCCCTGTGGTGACCTTCAAACCTATATGCTACGACAACGTAGATTGGGTAATTTGGATATGTCAATAGTTGGATAATAGAGTCAGAGGCTCCATTTCCTCGAAATACAAGACGTATGTATGAAAAATTTCGAGTAAGTAATCTTTATTTAGTTTTTTTAAATGAATCATTTAGTATATATGATGGAAAGATGGTTGCAAATGATTGTTTAAATGCTTTCACCTCATGAGTTTGTTGCACAAGCAAGCTTACCATCTCGATGCTCTATAATATGCATTTCAATGGAATGTGATGCCATGTCCTCGACTACGCCCTCACCACTTTCTTCCACTATCACGTGTCTTTCTATAGTGGTTTGTAAGGTAAGTCTCTCCATTGCAATATCTAGATAAACCTACTGTATCCTTCTATCCATGCCCACAATACGAACCTCCTCGACAGTGCTTTCCACTACAAATCAAGTCCATTGGAAACATGTTAAGAGGTGCAACAATTCACATCCTTTGGAACAATCTGGATGAATATGCAATAGATGGTAAACTTGTTACTTTCAATTATATTTATACCTCTACTACTCAAGTGCATTGTCTGTTGCATTGATGGGATTGTGATCTACTCTTCAATTGTATCAATCATGAGGCCTACATGGTCATGTGGTTACGATTTATGTAGATGTCTTAGCTACGATACTTTAAAACATCATACCTTAGGGTGTGGAGAAACCAAATTAATTGGCAAAATGAGGGCCAATCTCTAGTGCCTGGCATTTCTTTGACAATACTAGGTGTCCACTTGCTCTTCTTTTTTACTTTTTCAGCTACTACACTATTGGTATTGGTTTCCTGTAAACCAGCCATAGTCTCTTTATTAAGAGACAACAAAGTGCAATATACTTCTAAGAATGCATTTCATTTTACTTACCATGGCTTTGAAACCTTGTGTCTTGTGTGTTTTTTTTTCCTTGATTATTTCAAGTACAAGGCTTTCTCATTGGAGGGATATTCACCTTCTAGGTAATCAAGAAGGATAGGGCATCTCTAATATACCTCCTCATCCCACTCCTACTCTATCATGTAATCCTCATACATGCATTATTTATATTATAGGTCCACCCATCCCTCGCATTCTCCCAACAAAGTTTGTATAGTCCCCCCTCTCTAATTGTCCATACATAAATCTATCAAACAAAATCACCATCGCATTTTTGGAATAGATTGGCAAGATAGCATCACAAACATGCTATTAGAGAATAATATTGTGGTTTGTTTGCAAAGAAGCCTCCATACTACCAACTTGGATGACTTTTGTGACTTTATATCTTCATTTGGCTTGAAATCATGGAAGATGGTACAAAACATTTTCTCTCTATATTTTCTCTTTATCTCCTATGTGTATTACTGGAAGAACAAATCATGTTCCACTCGAATGTTATAATAGTCCTTCTAACTCAAGAGTAGTCTCCTTGTGCCATCTTGCAACATGACCCAAAAGGTCTCTTATCTCACCCAACTTCAAAAAGGTACATTTTCATCTACTTGAATCAAAGTTATATCATTTAATAATAATGTGTTGGACTTATGATGTAGCTAGTATAGATAAGTGAGAACATCCTACATGCAAGCATGCCCATCAACGTTCAAATTTTCCTGTCAAAACTCTACATGACCTTTAATATCCTTAAGTGATATGCCTCACTTAGCTTTGAGGATGCCAATGTGTATAATCGCTCCTCGTTCAAAACACCCCCAATCTTGGAGCCCTACTCCAAGCATGAGATAGTTCTACAGTGGTAAAAACATTGTTACTTTGAATGAACATAGTTTGAATACATATGGTAGTCAGGTGTAGAGATGTAGCAACTTACTACTACACCTCTCTCCGAGGCTAGGGTCTGCAACTCTTAGCAAATCTTGAGTTTTCTTAACGAGCTTTTCATTAATACTCTAGTATGTCTCACCCCACTTGGTTCTAAACTTTGAGTCTAAGAGTTGTGTCCATTTCTCTTTGATTGATCACACCACCATATGAAACCCGTCCTGCACTTGGTAATTAAGGACAAAATTATTTCATTGAGGAAAAATACATTAGGGTGAAATAAATAGTTAAATTAGCTTTAACAACTACCTACCTTCCACATGACGTGGGCAAGAGTGATCAATGGTGCCTTGTACCATGCAGGAATGGGTACTGCCTTTCTATGTGCTTGCACCCATGGCTTTGCATCATCAGCTAACTTGTCAAAAATACATATGTGGTCAACCTACCCTAGCATACTTGCTTCACAAACAAGGTCTAGATATGAGGTATGGACAAACCCCTTCTGTGCCAACCTATAGACATTCTATATCAGGGTCTCAAGCATATGTATTCATCAAGAGGGTGACATTTAGTGCATAAAGGCATTCTTGGCATATGAGAAAATGATCCATTTCATACCTATTTGTACAATAAATAGTTGACAAAATCTTCCTCTCTACCACACTTATCACTTTTGTGAGGTGATAAAATCAATGCGTACATGTTGCCTCATGTTATTTGGAAAGGCTATTACGAACAGTTAAAGATGTTAGAGACGAGAAGGAAATAAACACATTGGAAAATATTAAGAGACTATGATTTAGGGCCACTCACATGTGTGTATCTCATTCATCCATGTTGTGAGGCTATGGTTACCATCCCAAATATAAAACATACAATTTGACAAAAAGGTCCAATTGGTACTATTGATTTCGACCTCAAAAATTTCATGCTTCTTTAACTAATGGGTGTCCCACTCCTCTATAATTGAAAGGTCAACCACCTTGTACTAGTGCCTTAGAGTCTCCAATGATACTATGAATATACCCATCCCTCTAACATACCCATTGCTAAAAACTATATCATAGAGTTTCTTATACCTTGATGTAACTTGTCTTATCATAGGCATAGCAACTGAATGATATAATGGGATGGGAGGCAAAGTGGTGGATGCCTACATCTATATGAAACGATGTAGTAATATCAACATTAACATAAAAAAATAAAAACTATATTCAACAACACATTACCATGATCTCTTATAACCACTCACCATCAATGTTTTCAACTAGTCTTCAATGCAAGCTTGCATAATACATTTATCACAAGGGATTATGATAGCAGTCTCACTACCCATATCCCCAACCTTTGTCATGCACTCCTTTTCTGCTCTTTGTGTTTATTTTTGCTTTGTGTACGGCCATGCCCTTGTGTTGAGAATCGAGCTCGTGATTAGTATCACCGACATGACCGGTCTTATCTAGACAATTATAGTCTTACCTATCACTCTCCATATGTGTTGTAATAACTAAGTCAGTCAAACTCAACCATAGTAAGTGGTACAGTCAATTAGTGACCTAGTGTGTTTTCAGTTATGTGTGACTAGGCTTTAGTAGGCATTATGCAATAATGAGAAGAAGAGAATAATGAGAGTACACTACTTTCTATTACATCTCCATGTCTTTGTCTCTCTCTCCCCCTGAATCTTGAACATGGTATCATAGCCATGTAGCATGAAACCTAGTGAGCCAGTGAGCTTGGATTGCTAGAGCAGGAGTGTGAATCTCTACAAGAAGACATTGGCAGCCATAGCAAATATTTGAAGTGTATGTATAATTTTTTTGTAAAGTCCATACGATTAAGGCTTGATAGAAAGGTTCAATGGCATATGCTGGAGCTCGGGAGCATGCCTTAGTGGCCAACATAATGAGGTGCATTCAGCGTGACTTGTCCTGAATTGCACCTATTTTTTTTATTGTGTGGAAGCACGCAGATGTTCATACTAATGAAGCTTGAAGTGTTGAATGATGCTTGGCATTATGGAGCATTATATGAAGGGTATTATTCAACACGTATACCATCAATAAATGATCAATATTGAACTCATGAATAGCAGTAGATTACTCCAACCTAGATCAATGTGATCTGCCCACAAATTGCACGTGTTTTTTTTCCAGTAAAATATGAACATGTTTCAGCTATAAAATGCTTGGATTTGGGATATCCAACCTCATTGATAGTGAGTATGGCTTTAGTCACATGCATTTAGGTTTGATTAGGAGGAGTTAAAACTTAGATCTGAAGATAAATTTTCAGACAGGGTGTTGTTCTTAAATAAGGGTAGCTCATACTTGACTTCTTGAAGCTCATTGAAGGTTAGTTGGTACCCATGAATGCTCGAATATTGCTCCATGAATGTAGGATAGTTTTGGAATGCAATGAGAACCTTGGATGCTCAAATCTAGACTGGATCATTGTTGGTTATTGCAGAGTGGTGGCTGCCTATAGCCTATGAGCAATGTACCTACCACTACTACTAGAAGATGGAACAAGCATTATGACCATGTATTGACCCCCATACTATGGTTGGAGACTATTTTGAGCTGGGAACACCCTTGTTTTAGCAAAAGAATTCGCTACTGGTTTTTTAAGAGTGTTGTTTGTCGCTGAACATTGAGACAATAACTACATAAACTACATGTAGTCAATGAGATCTACATGCAATGTTGATTTCCTCATATGTTAGGACAAATAGTTGGAGATTTTTGACATGCTTCTATGTTGAGAAATCACTGGTTATTGTAGAGTTTATGCTGTCCATCATAACAGGTTGCTTGCCTATCATAAATTGTGGGAAATTCTAATGAATGTCAGCATCAATTCTATACATCTATTGATGCTTGTATGGACATAATTTGTTATTGGGATGTTTTGCCACTACCATAGAATGTTTGAACTTATTTGAGCTTGGTTTATGCTCAGTTAATTGTGTTTTTTCATTGTTGGAATATAGTTTACAGTAAGCAGGTTTTCATGAAATTGTACCTGAATTGCAAGAAACTAGTCCTAAGTTGTAGGAAATTGTTCTTAAATTGTAGGAAGACTGTTCTTGAATTGCAGGAAGTCTGTTCCTAAACTGCAGGGAGTCAGTCACTTATAGATTGCATATGGCATTGAATACCTTTAGTTGTAAATACGGAAAATGCTCAAGGCACTAACAATATCACTCAAATTGTGGGAGAGAAGCTTGATAACGAAAACTTTGCTCTATGGAAGTTTAGGATGCAAAATTTCTTGATTGGCAGAGGCTATCGGGATTTATGTATGGGAGCTGAAGTGGAATCTAAACTGCCTAAATGAAATTTGACTCGTGATTAGTGGAGAGCTCATCGATAGTGGTCAGAAAGAGCAAGAAAAGTGTTACATTGGTTCTCTTTATGCATTTTTTATGCGATGGCTATGCAAATTACCAGCCTATCAATCCCCAAAGGATGCTTGGGATATTCTCATGAAGAATTATGGCAATGCTACTCATGCCAGAAAAGATACAACTGAAGCAACAATTTAATAGCATGTCCAAAAGTGGCAGGAGCATTCAAGCTTATACATGTTGATATATTGGCAATCACACCCAGCTTGGCCTCTTTGTATGGAGCAGTGTGGGCTCAAGTTACAAAATCCCATATGCACAGTGGTGGAAAGTGCAGCCTAGTTTAATCCCTATAAAGCATTGTACTTGCTCTCATTTTAAATGCAATGTCATAGTACTTTTGTACTTTCAAAAAAGTGTCTCTGTCATTGTCAACACACAAGATTGTGTTTATGAGTCCAAGCTTCCATCTTGGAATCGAATTCACTTGTGTGACATTTGGTCTTGATGCAGTTACCTCATGAGCTCACTCTTCATCTTGCAACCTACATAGCCATGCTCTAGATCCGACATTCTTTACATGGTATCAAAGCCCAGTCAGCCATATGGCCTAAGCTCAACTCAACTCAATGGCATCTCAAACCTTCATCTTCAACTTCCACCTTGTGGCAACCATAGCCAGGTTGTACCTACCATGCTTGGAGCTTTCATATCTCACCCTACATGCAATATTTCTCAATGTTTCCTTCAGGAAAATTGTTCCCTTGCTTCCAAATCTTCTCTATGGCACTTCAATTGCTAACATTGGTGGAGCATATGCCTAGCATCGCTGAAAAATGTGATCGCTACCCTGTTTGCGCTTGCACCTGGTCGTATTGACAAATCTCCTCCTACATGCTGCGATGTTGACCATGATCATAAGGCAATGAAAGCCATCACCTAAGGTACCCCCAGCTCAAATCTTGTCCAAAATGTTGCAGTGTGTGAGCCCCACAAAGAGAAAAACCAAGCCCCTATCCTGCAAACCCTAAAACTCCATAGCCAACTTACTTGAAACTTCATCCTTCCCTCATTTTCTCTCTCTTGGCACTCAAACCAAACCTCTACCACTCTGATCCACTAAAAATTGAAGTTTCCAACAAGCATTTTCCATCAAATTAGCAAGGAGGGAAAAAATCCAAGCATCAAAGCATCAAACTCAAGTGCCTAAAAGTATAGTATCTATTGATACTTATCAAGTGTTATTTGACACTACATTCATTGTGTCTCTCGACATAATTAAATCTTCTACTGCTCAAATTTGAGAGTTTTGGTGTTGATTTGCTACTCCAACATGGGCAAAGACTCTCCAACTGTTCGGTTCAAAGGGACTGGGTTTCACACCTGGCAAACCCACATCAAGCTCATTATGATGAGGAAGGGTCTTTGGGCCATTACCAATGGCAAGGAGAAGAAACCTCGAGATGCGGACCATGCAGTTACTTGGAAAAATAATGATGACAAAGCACATGCCATCATTAAGCTTGAATTGGATGACAGCTACCCCCACCATGTGGATACTAGTGAAACCTCTAATGATATAGAGAGAGATTAGATACTTTGTTTGGTGCACAATCAAAGTCATCTTAGTATGGATTACTGATTGATTTTTTCAAGCTAGACATGAAATCAAACACATCTCTTGCAACTCATTTAAACTACATGGAAGTCTCTTAACTCAGCTTGCAAGAATTGATCTCAAGATGGACGAAGATATTTATATTGGTGTGTTGTTAAAAAGCCTACCTCCAGACTATAATAATGTATCAATTACATTAATCAACATGCATAGTCCTAAACTGGTTTTGACATTAAGGCTTCTATGCTAGAAGAAGAAAAGAATGTAAAATCCAAAGAAGAACCAAGCATCTCTAAAGATGAACAAATTTATATGTAGGTACCAAGTACAAGGGCAAGAAAGATCAACTTGTATGTGACTTCTGCAAAAAGATTGGGCACACAAAGAAATTTTGTCATGCCAGAAAGAGGTCCCAGAAGGCCTATCTAGTTGTTGTTAAAGAAAAATAAGACCATGGAGCAAAAGAAGAAGAAGAAGAAGAAGAAGAAGAAGACCACTAGGAAACCTCATCAATCCTTTTATTCTGATTGACTTTTTTAGCCTTGTATTGCCTAGCCCAAATGATTCTGACATGAGCTTGTAAACTTCTCATGTAACCTTGTACTACAGCCTCTATACACTTTGTGAGGCCCTCTATTACAGCCTCTGGATGTCCACCACGTCTTTGGCACCCACACTTAGCATTTTCTGCGACAGCCTCTAGCATTTATCATGTTTGTGGTGTGCGCACACTTTGCAGGTGGTTGCTTACTAAATCCTCTACACACTTTGTACTTATCTGGTTGTGATTGAGGAGGGGTGTTGAGATATTGGCACAATCACACCCAGCTTAGCCTCTTTGTATGGAGCAATGTGGGCTCAGGATACAGAATCCCATATGCACAGTGGGGTGGAAAGTGCAACCTAGTCTATTTCTATAAAGCATTGTACTTGCTCTCATTTTAAATGCAATGTCATAGTACTTTTGTACTTTTAGCAAAGTGTCTATGTCATTGTCAACTCACAAGATTGTGCTTATGAGTCTAAGCTTCCATCTTGGAACCTAATTCACTTGTGTGACATTTGGTCTTGATGTTTGTTACCTCATGTGCTCACTCTTCCTCTATCAACCTCCACAGCCATGCTCTAGATCCGACATTCTTTACAATACGACAAATATTAAAACCATAGCAGATCAGTTTGCTACTATTGGTTCTAAAGTCTCAGAGGATGACATGATTGCAGTTACATTGAATGGACTAGGCAATGAGTATAAATCTTTTGATGCTTCGATTTCTGTGAGAGTAGACTAGAATGAATTACTTGCATTGCTGCTACATGAGAAAGTCAAACTTGGTCTCAATACAGGCTCAAGTGCCTCTCATAGTAGAGATATTGTCTTTTATTCTAGTTAGCGAGCTAGAGGTGGCAGAGCTCATGGAGCTTTTTGAGGTCATGGAGACACTTAGAATACGTATGGATAGCAGCAATAGAATGCATGGCAAGCTTGAATGTGCAAGGACAATGAGAATTTAGAGCCTTTAGAGGCACGGAGAGATCACCTAGAGGCAGAGGTGACTCTTAGCAATCACATGAGCATTCTAACAAGAATAAATATTGTCATTATTGTGGAAGATATGGACACATAGCAAAGGACTGTCATAAAAAGCAAGCAGATATGAAGGCAAAAGGTAGACAATATGAAAATTATGCATCCTTCAACGGTACACAAGATGATCGAGGAGATAGGTTGTTTGCTATGCAGCATGTTCCTAAGAATACATCTAAGCAAGGCAAGGATGAAAAATGGTATATAAACTCAAGAGCATCCAATCATATGACTCCGCATGGTGAGTGGTTTGATGAGATGACATCAGGTTCCCATAGGCATGTATGCACTGGTGATGATGACAGACAACATGATATTTAGCATACAGTTTTGGTTTCGTTAATCATGCATGATGGTAGAAAGAAGAGTCTATATGAAGTACTACATGTGCATTCTATTACTAAGAATTTATTGTCGGTTGGATAGATGGCAGAATAGAATCTGCAAGTTAGATTCAACAAAGATGGTTGCTTTATTCAGGAATATGAAAATGGCTGCAAATTGATTGTGAAAGGTAAGAGATATTGCAAAATGTTTACTTTGGATGCATCTATACCTGAGTTGAAAGCAGCCATGTTTGCCCATGATAATGGAGTAGTTAGAGATGTAGAAGTATGGCACAAATACATTGGTCATGTAAATATTCAAAGGCTAAAAAATATGCAGCCAAAAGAGGTTGTATTTGGCTTGCCAAAGTTTAAGTATACTAATCTTGGACATGTCTGCTCTGCTTATCAGCTTGGGAAACAAGCAAGGTTTCCATTCGCAAGACATGTCAGATTGAGGCAATCGCATAGTGAACCACAATTGAGAAGGCCAGAAAGGGCCATGAAACCACTTAATAGATTGACATACAATAGGTATTCAACCTGACATTATGCATACATGACAAAAGTGATGGGATACAAAGAACCTGCTAAGTTCAGTGAGGCAGTTTGTTGCAGATAAAAAATGATGTGCTACCATGGATGAAGAATACATAACACTAACTAAAAATGAAACATGGGATTTGGTTAGTTTGCATGAAGGAAAAACACCCATTGGCTGTAAATGGATTTATAAAGTGAAATGCAAGGCACATGGTTCATTGGAAATGTATAAATCTCGACTAGTTGCAAAGGGATATGCACAGTAGTATGGCTTAGACTATGAGGTGACTTTCAACCCGGTTGCAAAGATGGCAATTGTAAGAACAATCATTGCATTAGAAAATTCTAAGGGATGGAAGTTATGGTAGATGGATGTCAAAAATACATTCTTGAATGGTGACTTGATTGAGGAGGTGTATATGAAACAGCCTGAGGGCTATGTACACCTTGACTATCCAACACATGTATGTAGGCTAAAAAAGGCCTTGTATGGGCTAAAACAAGCACTAACAGTATGGAATGGTCGTATCAGTACTTATTTACAACAGCTTGGTTTTCAAATCAATCATGAAAACCATAGCTTGTTTACAAAGAAGACTGAGAATGGTTATGTTCTCTTGGTGGTTTATATGGATGATTTTATCATCACTGAAGATGATGATCATGGGATTGCTGAAATTAAGTATGGTTACAGATTGAATTCAAGGTGAAAGATCTTGGAGAGCTGAATCACTTCCTTGGGATTGAGGTTTTGTCTACACTTCAAGGTATATAGCTATTGCAAAAATAGTATGCTCATGATATGTTGCTGAAATATGGCATGATGGAGTGTAAAGCCATGGAAACACCATGGATCAGAATGTTAAACTTGTAGTTGATATTGGGAATGAAATGGAGAATGTCACTATGTATAGATAGATGGTAGGTAGCCTAATTTATCTCACTATCGCACATCCTCCCTGATGTTAGTTATGCAATGGGGCTAATTAGCTGGTTTATGCAAAAGCCTCATAAGCCACAACTAGATGTAGTCAGGAGGATTGTGTGGTATGTGAAGGGTACTGCTGATTATGGGTTGTCTTATAAGCATGGAAAGTCATTTGACTTGGCAGGTTATATGGATGCTCATTGGGCTGGTTGTGCCTATGCTAGAAGGTCAACCAATGGTTATGTTTTTAGCCTAGGTAGTGGTATGATCAGCTAGAGTAGTAAGAAGCGGTCGACCGTTGCCTTATCTAGTATAGAGGTAGAATGCAAGGGGTGCGGCCTTAGCAGCATGCGAAGCAGTTTGGCTTGTGAAACTGCAACATGACTTGGGTATACAATTAGACAGAAAGGTCACCTTGCATTGTGACAATCTCAGTAGTGTGATGTTGGCTAGAAACCTTGTCTATCATGCTAGATCCAAACACATAGAAGTTCATTACCATTTCATCATGGAGATCATACTTCCTGGAAAGATTAATCTACTCTATATGAAGATAGAAGACTAGGTAGCATATATCTTTACCAAATCACTTAGTAAAGAGAAGTTTGTACATTTCAAGAGGCTACTTGGAGTACAGTAATTAGCTTGAGCTTAAGGGGGAGTGTTGAGAATCAAGCTCATGATTAGTATCACTAACATGACTGATCTTACCTAGACATCTGTAGTCATAGTTGTCACTCTCCATGTGTGTTGTAATAACTAAGTCAGTCAAGCTCAACCACAATCAGTGGTATGGTCAGTTAGTGACCTAGTGTGTTTTCAGTTATGTGTGACTAGGCTTTAGTAGGCATTATGCAATAATGAGAAGAAGAGAACAATGAGAGTACACTACTCTATGTTACAGCTCCATGTCTTTATCTCTCTCTCCCTCTGAATCTTGAATATGTTGTGCACTAAACGAATCGATGTTTTATTGGTTTTCACTCTCCTTAGCTTCGGACCTTGTCGGTATCACTCTTGATATTACAAGCTTTCTCTTACCCTTTCTCATCTACGTCATCAAAGCATGTACACCTTCTCTTGATGTCACTCCTTTCCACATGCAAATGCAATGGCTACCTACACCACTATGGATGTCAGTGATTGCATTCGTGTTGCTCTCCCCCTCCCTCTTAGAGGGCATCTCCCCCCTTGTGATTGCATGATGTCGGTGACAACAAGCTGTCCCATTCAATAGGTTGGGGAGGAAAGTAAGAGTCCTCTAGAGACTTATTGGGCCATCAATCTCTCCCACTCATCTAGAGAGAAAGCTCAACGAGGGAAATATGTGACGGACCAAACCTTCTCCTAAGCTTTGATCACCTATGATAAGGGTGACATGATCTTGTCTTTTGAGATCCAATCTCACATGATGGAGAGGTTGATATTTACTTCTTACAAATATAGTGCTCTCTAGATTTCCTACCATCTTACTAATTGTGATTTAAGTAACACAGCGGTTGGGTAGGAACAAACCTAAGTTGAGACTCTCTTAGAGAGAGAGAGAGAGAGAGAGAGAGAGAGAGAGAGAGCCTAGTAGTTGGGATACACTTAGAGAGAGAGAGAGACAAAGAGAGGGGGAGAAGCCAAGTACAAACGCACCTAGAGAGAGAGAGAGAGCGAGTGAGGGGGGAAGAAGCCAAGTGGGGACACACCTAGAGAGAGAGAGAGAGAGGACATATTAGGAGAGAAGAGAGAGAGAGAGAGAGAGAGAGAGAGAGAGAGAGAGAGAGAGGACATATTAGGAGAGAAGAGAGAGAGGGAGAGAGAGAGGACATATTAGGATAGAAGAGAGAGAGAGAGAGAGAAAAGGGAGAGAGAGATGGGGAAGCCTCGAATAGAAAGAGGGGAGAGAGTGAGAGAGTGAGAGCAATAGCCATACCAAGGGTTGAGGACAGAAATCACAAACTGGAATTGGAAGGGAGGGGAGGGATCCTTTTATAGACTTAGGAGAGAGAAATGGGAGAGAGAGAGAGAGCCACATACCCAGAGTCATGAAAACAAATCACAATGTGGATAGGGGGAGGGATCCTTTTATAGGAAAAGGAGAGAGAAAATGGGAGAGAGTGTGTGTGTGAAAGAGGGATGAGAGAGACAGGGAGAGAGAGAGAATGTGATCTCTGGAATTTTTTTTGCCAAGAAGGGGCCGCTAGTAGCCCCTTCTTGGGCGAGAACATCTTTGGACTTGTGAAATTATTTTTTTCCTCTGTAGTGACCCCTTCTTAAGACTTGTGAATTTATTTTTCACTCAAGAAGGGGCTGTCAATGACCCCTTCTTAGCGAAGAAAATTTCCACTAGTCCAATCCTTTCTCTCTCAAAGGGGGAGAGAGAGAGAGAGAGAGAGAGAGAGAGAGAGAGAGAGAGAGAGAGAGAGAGAGCGTACGATATGTGTATTTTTTTCAGTCGGAAAGGTAGCCCCTTCTCCACCAAAGAATGATTCCACAAGTCCCCTCCTAGATAAAAGAGGGTGTGCATGGATTTATTTTTCACCCGAGAGGGGGTTGCCGACAATCCCTTCTTATCAAAGAAAAATGCCACAAGTCCCATCCTTCTACTCTCGAAGGATCTATGGAATTATTTTTTGCTGAGAATGGGTTGCCAAAAGCTCCTTATTCAATGAAAAATAATTGCATATACCCTCCTCTATTTCGTAGAGGGGACTTGTGGAATCATTCTCCATCAAAGAAGGGGCTACCAACAACCCCTTTCCGATACAAAAGTATACATATATCGCTCTATATATATATATATATATATATATATATATATATATATATATATATATATATATATGACACATATGGGTATGAATGTGTTGCATCAAATTTAATATTCTTTACTAGTAAGCTCTCTCCCTCTCTCTCTTCATCATTCTCTCCCTTACTCTCTCTCTCTCTCTACCGGTGAATACCTCTCTCTCTCTCTCTCATGCATAAAAATTGCTCCATCACTGTACTCTCTCTGTACCTTTAATTTCTCCCTCTTTCTCTCTCTTTGTGTTGTATAAACATCTCTCTCTCTCTCTCTCTCTCTCTCTCTCTCTCTCTCTCTCTCTCTCTCTCTCTCTCTCTCTCTCTCTCTCTCTCTCTCTCTCTCTCTCTCTCTCTCTCTCTCTCTCTCTCTCTCTCTCTCTCTCTCTCTCTCTCTCTCTCTCTCTCTCTCTCTCTCTCTCTCTCTCTCTCTCTCTCTCTCTCTCTCTCTCTCTCCACCCAACGATTTCAATATAATACAATTCATACAAGCAATCCAAATGTACATTTATATTTCTTTGACTTCTGGCGCTATTGCTCAACAAAACTAAGAGAGAGAAGGTTACCAAAAAGCTTGTCAAAATTTTGACATCAGCTAACCAAGTGAATTGTATGACAGTATTTTCTCAACAAAATAAATGTGATTGTGCTAAGAGGAAGCATTGGTGTTACTTTGCTAGTCACAATATGGACATTGCTAGAAAAGTTCTTCTACTTCCAAATATGAGGTGCAAGTTTTCTTCCGTAAGCATGGGTTGGTGTATAAACATATTTATGTTTGTATCCACTCCAAACACTCGAAGGTATACATAGTATAGGTGCTTTCATGCCAAATATGTTTTTTTCTTCTACTACATAGTCCATGAAATCCTGACAATTATACGTTGGGTTCTTTGCAATGTGCACATCATAACACTCCTGCAAGGCACTTGAGTTAGGTGTCTCTAGTTTGAAAAGCTCATACTTCAAGGGCTTCACCACTATGTGGCCCGTCACAACTGTATCTAGAGCTAACACTGAGTCTATCCTCTTCTCTACAACTTGTGAAATACCTCTGTGATATCTATGTGAGCCCTTGTTAGCATCCACCTGTTATACCACCTTTTGTAAAACAAGCCCACCACTCTCCAACATGTGGATTTCTTCTACATCCAAATTTGTGCCTCATGCCACTAGCTACACTTGTGGAACTCTAGGTGGTGCCTAATTTATAGAAGAACAAATGTTCCACACTATCATTGCAAAACCACATGAATTGGCACCACATTCCATGTTGATTGCTAGCTTCTCCTTTTGAGCTAGACCACTCCATGATGCCCCAAAACGCAAGTGTATGCACCCCATGCATCACATTTTTTATTGGTCTTTTGCATTTTTCCCATCTAGCTCTCAATCAAACTTGACATTACACACGACTACAAGCTAGAATCCTTCTTATAGTCTAAACAATATCATGAAGGACTGTCTCCACCACTATTTCCTCCAAAGAATTTGGTGATAGTGCCCTTGATTGGTTGGAGGGAAAAGGGTCCTCAAAGTTTGATTTTCTTGTGCCCCTTCTTCTACAAATGTTTTCTATCACATGCTCAGGCCTATGAGAGGTGTTTGCTTCCTCTAACCTCACTTTCCCATCAACCTTTTATTTCCTTGCTACAATCACATTGTCCCCTCTAAAACTAGTTCGTTGATGCATTTCAGTTCCAGTTGCCGCCTCTTCAACCATCCTTGTTGTTGCTTGATGTGTGGGGCCAATTCCTTGTTGTAGTCAACTCAAAATCTTATCTGCATTAGGTCTTGTGCCATGGAACTTTCTAGCAATGAATGCATACCATTTTGTGCTCTGTAGTAGAGTATTGGCCAAATCACTGACACATCCATTATACAAGTTGATAGATCCTTTGAATCCCTCCACAACCAACCAGCTTGCATGCATTGGCTTATGGTTGGCATATGAGCAATGTCCTCTACCAGTATGAGAGCATATGGAGCGTGAGAAAACAATTGCAACATACATCACATCCTACTCTTATGGATTAGTCTTACCCCAGTAAACTGTTTCCTCCAACACATGGATATTTGATATCCCACCAACTAAGCCAGCAATCCATTACTGGAACATTGCAATCTGCAACTTTCCTTGAGGCTCACCAAGCATGAATGAATCAATATTGCACTGTTGCATCATCTTCTATGCTCCACATGTTGCACAAATGCTTATGCTCATCTTGGAAACGCTTGTCACATACTATGATGTGTTTATTTGGAGACTTTGTTCCCAATTAAATAAGCAAGATTTCTCCCTTCCTTGCATTATGTTTTCCACCTCACCATTGAACACTATGCGGATGGCCCTCCAATTGGTAGCTGCCTCACCATGAATCCTCAAAAATCAGCACTTGGGTGGCCACACTTGCTCATCACTTCATTCAACTTTGACTAGAATAAGAGTTGTGCATTTGTATCCTCTTCCTTCATCTCACATATTTCCAAAGTCATCAACTCTTGTACACTACAAAAACACAATATAGAAATTGAAGCTTAAGGAGAACTATGTTCGTTACATTTGTGTTGCGATGGTAAAATCATGTAAGAGAAAGTACCTTGGATTATACATATGTGATGCCATGGTGATCCAATCATTAATACGATGCACATGGTCGAAGCATATCCAACTATTGCATAGGTCCCCAATGCCATTCCTTCACATATGATTCACTAAGTCAACCCCCAAGGCGGGCCCAATTAATTGACATTTTGAATATAAAGCACATGATATCATTGTCAACAACTTGTCCAACAAATAAGTTACCATGGAAAAATATGTATGCCCAACATTGCTTTAACTTTAGAAGATGGATCTCATCCCGTGATTGCTCTCAACGTGTGCTAAACGAACCATGTGTTTGAACCTACATGCACAAAATAATAAACATCATATGCAAGGTTTTTTTATGATATTTATGGTACGTTGGTATCTATGAATGGAATAATATGTTATATGTCCCTCTAAACGAGTGGTTGGATTTTCTCAAGCATTGTTAAGGGTCCAATGTCCGACATGGGAACACCTTGCTCACAAACCCGGGCACTTGTCACTAGACTTCTAATCACAGTCATTTACAAGTGTTGAGGTGGTCCAACTATACTAAAGTCTCTTACCATTTTCTCTACGGTCTTGTGCACCTCTTTGACATTAGCTCTGCACATGCCTCTTTGCAACTCATAGTTATGTGTGCCCTTATGGATGAATAATCTTGATATTCTACTTGTTGTCATAGTGATTGTTGTTTTCTCAAAGCTACAACGGCTCTAGGTGAGGTCTACTATAGGGGGAAGGTTGCAACATAGGCCCATTTCCTTATTTGACAATATAGTCTTGCGAGACCAAGGTGCCTAGAATATATACCTGGCCAACCTCATGGTCATTGTCGCAATGGATGTGTGTGCTTTGTAATCAGCCATTCTCATGGGTGATAGTAAGAACATGATAGCCGTTGCCATTGCAAATGTCTTCCTCCTTCAACATCAAGAACCAATTGCTTGTGTAGTGCATAATAGGTTTAGCAGAGAGGGAGGCTACATATATGTAGATCTTTGTCTTGGTATTTGTCATAGCACTTGACGATGGGTCCATTTTCCAAGCTATCTACACATGTACAGATATGCATGTCATGTATGCATGACGATGAAAGACTTAGTGTGGGCGTGGGTGTCAAATATGAGAGAGAGAGAGAGAGAGAGAGAGAGAGAGAGAGAGAGTGTGTGTGTGTGTGTGTGTGTGTGTGTGTGTGTGTGTGGATGTGGGTGCTAAATATGAGAGAGAGAGAGAGGATATATAAAGTGTGTGTGAATGAGAGAGAGAGAGAGAGAGAGAGAGTGTGTGTGTGTGTGTGTGTGTGTAGTGCATATGTGTGTGTGGATGCAAGTGCCAGATATGAGAGAGGGAGGAAGGGAGAGGGTAGAGAGAGAGAGAGAGAGAGCGGCGTACATACTTGTGAGATTAAGTAAATATTCCACAACCTAGGGGGTGAAGGCACTGTCATAGGGTGTATGGCCTTATATAACCACTTTGAGATAGTGGAGTATTAAATGCATGTCAAAGATGAGAGAGAGAGAGAGAGACTGAGAGACATGTAAGGTATGAAAAGAGAGCCACAAGGGGAGGTGTTCGACATATTTTTCTTATCAAATATGGGGGTGCCTACGATCCCTTCTTCGGCAACAAAATGATCCCAGCCCACATGCACTCTCTATCCCATCCCCTCTATAAAAAGCCTAAATAACTCTACGTCACAATCTCTCTCCCTCTCTCACCTACCACCTCAATCCCCAACATTCCATAAATCTCTCTGATTGTAGACTACCCCTTTTTGTAAGGTATGAAGAGAGAGCTACCAAAAGAGGGGGAAAAGGGAGGGGGGAGGAGAGGGCTTGATATATTTTTCTTCACCAGATTTGGGAGTTTCGACAACCCCTTCTTTCGAAACAAAATAATCCTAGCCCACACACTCTCTCTCCCATCCCCTTTATAAAAAACCCCAAATAACTAACATATTAATATACTAATATATTAATCAATTTATACTAGTATATTGACTAATATAATTATTAATTAATATTAATATACTAATATATTAATTTATACTAATTAAATTATAGTAATATATTAGTTTATTTATGCAACTTGATTTATACTTATTAATATTAATTGATATTAATATAGTAACATATTAATTTATATGAACTAATATATTAATATCAATTAGTATATTATTTTATTTAAAATACTAATTTATATTAACATATTAATTAATATACCAATTGGATAATACTAATTTATATTAACATACTAATTAATATTAACATATTCATTAATATAGTAATTGATTTCTACTAGTTAATATTAACAAAAAAAGCGTAAAATGTATTTAAAAAAGTGACAAACAAATTTTTTTATTGTATGAGTGAGAGTGAGAGAGAGTATGCATGCATGTGTGATCATTGGTGGGAGGGGGCAAATCCCCCCCCCCCCCCCCCCCCCCAGCGCAATACTAACTAACTAACCAATATATTAACTAACTAACTAATATTAATACAGTATCAATATACTAACTAACAACTAATTACTAATTAATATTATTAATCAATTAACAAACAAACAAGCATTATTAATATAGTAACTATCTAATACTAATATAATAGCTAACTAATTAATACTAATAAATAAATATACATATATTAACTAACTAATACTAATGATTTATTAATATATTATTAAATTATTAATACTGATATTAACTAATTAAACATTAATACTAATGCTAAGTAACTAACCAATAAATTATTAATAATATTACTAACTAACTAACTAACTAATACTAATATTATTAATATACTAATACGTTGGTAATATATTAAATAACTAAAAAAAACTAATACATTATTAATATAGCAATTAACTAAATAAATGATATTAACATATTATTAATACACTAACTAATAAATACTAATAAATTGTTAATATACAAATAACTTATTGATACTAATACTAACTAACATATATTAATATAATTAATATATTTATATAACTAACTAATATTAATACATTATTATTATACTAACTAACTAATAAATTACTAATTATTAATAGATTAATAACTAACTAATATTAACACATTATTAATATACTAATTAATTAATTAATATATTAACTAATAAATTATTACTATATTAATAAATTATTACTATTAAGACTAACTAATACTAATAAGTTAGTTGTTTGGAGAGAGAGGTTCTATGATTCTAGAGAGAACCATGTGAGCCATGATCTGCCATTTTAGAGTGATCACACAAATGTTTCCATGTTGCATATGTGAGAGAGAGAGAGAGAGAGAGAGAGAGAGAGAGAGAGAGAGAGAGAGAGAGAGAGAGAGAGAGAGAGAGAGAGAGAGAGAGAGAGAGAGAGAGAGAGAGAGAGAGAGCAAAGGAGAATGAGGAGATAGGTGAGGAGAGAGAACAAGAATGAGAGATGAGAGAGAGGAAGAGAGAGTGTGTAAGCAATGAAATAGAAAAACAAAGTGTGTGCATGTGTAGGTGTGTGTGTGAGAGGAAGGGAGACTAAGAATGTGTATATGTATGGGGGGAGAGAGAGGAGGGGGGGAGAACTATGGGCTATTTATAGCATATATATATATATATATATATATATATATATATATATATATATATATATATATATATATATATATATATATATATATAGCATTTGTGTCCAGGTAGACAAAGAGGGAGAGAGAGAGAGAGAGAGCAAGGAGCATAGAGGGAGAGAGAGAGATTCACATCTAATTATCTATACTCTAAACTTGTCTTTGATAAAGATTAGCAAGCCTCCTTTGACCCTATCATCATAGACATTAGGGAAGCAAGAATACCTGGGATGTTGATCATCCAAGTGGTGCCAGCATGACCTCCTAAACTCCAAGAATATCAAAGTTGCATCTACATGCTAGAGCAACCAGGGTGCACTACCTTTCTTTTGAGCACATCCCCCAAGCATTCCAAGTGAGAATAGATACCTTACAAGACACCATATCCATAAAATAATTATTGAGAAGAGTCAACATCAAGAAGATGAGTGTATATATGTGAAGATTTATCCCCCTCTTGCTAGCTTCTTAATGGAAATATTACCATTGGTGCTTTTGTTCTTATCTTCATGTACAAGAATACTACAATAGAAATAGTGGCAATGTAGAGTATGTGTGATAACATAATTTTTAGAGTTTGTGTATAGTGAAATGAGAATAGTCCTTATATGGTGCGCAGATCGGTCGCAGATAGCTCACGTAGTGAATCCCTGAAGGTCCCCAAGAACAATGAACTCTACCTTTTTGCACAAAAAACAATGTAAAAGCATGCACGACAAGAGGCAAGAGACAAATTGGGTTCAATCTCCCCCATGCCTTGTGTGAGCACTTCACAAAGCATGTATTTTATGTATATTTCAATCTTCATGCTCAATAATAGCCCAATTACAAAAATATGACAAGCTTTTAGCTTTTGAGTTTGCTTTCTACAAAAATAGGAAAATAAAGCTAATGGACGGTGCCCATAGAATCTGGCACGCCCAATCTCAATGTCCAAATAGAAATAACATATCCAGGCGCATAAGCGCATACAAAATAATAATCAATAATCAATGTCTCTATAGACATAACAAAATATAGGCGTGGCGCCTATCAAAATATAGTCCAAATGTCAAATACTCGCTAGACTCCAATGCTTTCCTCCGCCACTGCTGCTATCTCTACACATCAACTGAAGCATTCACAATCGTTAGTAAAATGATACAATTAAACCGACAAAAGTGAATACCTAGCAGTCTTCAGCTACATAAATAAATCAACTGGTTAGAAATAAATCCTAACCTTAATTTATTACGAGTGCGCACTCTAAACTCATAAACGTTTATTAATTTAATATGCATTTTGCGGAATCACCCGCTATGGAATCACCCATGTACACACTAAATTAATGAAACGCCCGAAAAGGACAGGCGTCCCCATCAACTTCTCGCACAAAGAATCCTCTTTGTGTATGAGCCCCGGTCATCTAAGTTTACGGAATCCACCGTAAAACCTCACGGAATCCACCGTGGCACGGAATCCACCGTGGAATCTGCCTCCTGGCATCATACCCCCGGGGTGGGATAGCAATTGACCTCAATTGCTATTAGCTCAATGTGGAGCTAACAGAATGGGGAAAGCATTTAAGTCTCTAGCGTGCATCCATTGTGCTTCCTCTATAGGATGGTTCTTAAATTTTACTAGATATCTAGAATACCTTCGGCCAGTTCTAGTGGTCATGTAGTCAGTGTCTATGATGGCTTCTGGTTCAAGTATTTCAGTCTCTTCTTCTAATAAAGGTGGGTTTTCATAAACAGGGTGGATAGGTAATTGGCCTCTAAATGGTCTCAATAAACTGATATGAAATATATTATGAATTTTCCAATGAGATGGCAATTCTAACTTGAATGCATTATCATTAATCTTATGAATGATTCTAAATGGTCCATAGAATCTAGGAGCTAATTTGACAACTGGATGTCTATCTACACTTTGCAGTCTACGCTTTTCTATTCTAAGCCAAACATAATCATCAACTTTGAAATTCATAGCTTGTCTTTTCTTGTTGGCTTGTTTGGTATATGATTGTTGGGCTTTAGCAATCATATCCTTAACCTCATCAAAAATACTGTTATGCATAGTAGCAATATCATCAGCACTCTGAATTCTATTAGACAAAGATGCAACAGGTGTAGATAATCTATATCCATAAATGACTTCAAAAGGTGCTTTCTTTGTAGATGTGTGCGGTGTATTGTTATATGCAAACTGTAATAAATGCAAATGAGGATCCCATGTCTGAGGTTTAGAGATAGTGTATGCACATAAAAGATCTAGAATGGTACTATTTGTGGCTTCTGTTTGTCCATTTGTTTCTGGATGAAATGCAGATGAGAAATCAATCTTTGTGCCTAGATTTGCAAACAGTGTAATCCAAAAATTATTACAAAATCTAGAATCACGATCTGAAATAATCACTTTTGGCAATCCATGGTTAGTAAAAACAGTTTTCAAAAATAACTGTGCTGCTTGTGATGCTGTTAAAGTTTTCTTACATGCAATGAAATATGCTTGCTTACTAAATCTATCTACAATTGTCCAAATCATGTCATGGTTAGATTTAGTATTTGGTAAACCAGTAATGAAATCCATAGATATATGTTCCCAAGGTTTAGATGGAATAGACAAAGGCATTAGTAATCCATACTGTTTACCATGATGTCTCTTTATTCTTTGACAAATCAAACATTCAGAAACGAAATTAGATACATCTGCATCCATATGCGGCCAATAAAAATCTTCAGTTAACATGTGTAATGTAGATATGATACCTCTATGACCTTGATATGGGGGACAATGAATTTCATTCAAAACAAAAGATCGGAATGGAATAGTAACACACAGTCTCTTTTCAAAAAACATAAATCCATCATTATATGACAATGAATCAACAGGAATGAAATTATTTTGAACTAATTTTTGCCAATCAGAATGAAAAGTAATATCCTGGTGATATGTGTCTTTCATAGCAATCAAAGAATCAAAAGATATGATAGAAATATTATGAATTGCAGGTCTTCTACTCAATGCATCAGCAACTACATTTTCTTTTCCAGGTTGGTATTGAATGATAGGATGAAAACTTTGAATGAAGGAAGCCCATTTGATATGACGGTCAGAAATTTGGGGTTGGCTAAGTAGATGTCTAATGCTTTGCTGGTCGGTCTTTATCATGAATTCTGAACCCATTAAATAATGCTTCCATTGTTTTAATGCTTGTACAACTGCTAAGAGTTCCTTGTCATAAGTGGAATATTTGAGCTCAGAGGGTTTCAGCTTAGAACTAGAATATGCTATTGGATGGTTGTCTTGCATTAATACGGCTCCTATTCCTGATCCGCTAGCATCGGTCACAACTAGAAAGAATGGTCTGTTAAAGTCAGGCAATTGTAGAACAGGGGCATTAGTTAATGCACGTTTTAGTAAATCAAAGGATTTCTGCTGAGTTTCAGTCCATTGATAAACAATTCCTTTCTTAAGAAGTTTTGTTAATGGTAAAGCAAGTAATGAAAAATTACGTACAAACTTCCTATAGAAACTAGCAAGACCAAGGAATGAGCGTAATTCGTGTACATTTTTAGGAACAGGCCAATGCCATATTACATCAATTTTCTTAGGATCAACTTTAATTCCTTCTTTTGATACAATATGTCCTAAATATTCAATTTCCGTCTTAAAGAATTCACTCTTTTCAGGATTTGCAAACAATTGATTTTCTTTCAGTAATTGAAAAACTAATGATAGATGCTCATAATGCTCTTTTTCACTTTGACTAAACACCAAAATATCATCAAAGAAAACAATCACACAATATTAATATTTCAAAAAAATACGGTTCATCATTCTACTGAAAGTAGCAGGTGCATTAGTTAATCCGAATGGCATAACTAAGAATTCGTAATGGCCAAACTGTGTCCTGAATGCAGTCTTAAATATGTCGGATCTATCTAACCTCACCTGATGATATCCAAACTTAAGGTCAATTTTACTAAATATAGAAGATCCTTGCAGTTTGTCCATAAGGTCATCAACTCTAGGTATAGGATACCTATTCTTTATAGTGATCTTATTTAATGCTCGGTAGTCAATACACATACGATAGGTATTATTCTTTTTCTTGACTAAGAGTACAGGTGCACCGAATGGGGAACTGCTAGGTCGAATTAAGCCTCTATTTAGTAATTCTTCAACTTGACTCTGGATTTCTTTTTGCTCTATTTGATTGTGCCCATATGGTGCTTTGCAAGGTGGTTGTGTGCCAGGAATTAGATCAATCTTATGGTCTTCTGGACGTGAAGGTGGTAAACCTGGTGGTAGGTCTTCTGCAAAACAATCCTTAAAATATGCAAGAAATTCCTTATGCCTAGGGTGCATATGATTTTCCTTTGCGTGCAATTCATTCACCCAAATGAGATATGATTTAGTATTCTTGCGTAGTGCACGTTTTGCTTGAGTATGCGAAAGCAGTGGAAAAATATGAGATGCATGCATACCATATAATCTAATAGATTTTCCTTGAAAATTAATATTCATTGTGTGTGTGGAATAATCTATATTTGGATTATGCTGGTGTCTCCATGGCATTCCTAAAATAATGTCACTTGATTGTAATGGGACAACTAAGAAATTTCTTCTTTCAATATATGGACCAATTTGAATTTCTAAATCTTGTACTTCTTGTGTGCCATTGTACCTAGTGCCTAAAAATGCAGCTTTTATGCGATAATGCGTAGGTACTGTATGCAATTTCAATTCCTTTACCAATTTTGCTGAAATAAAGTCATGGGTACTACCATCATCATGTAAAATAGTTCTTTCTTTTCCATGCACCATACATTTCATAGTCAACAATGAATGTGGAGTAGGCATACCTGGTATAGTGTCGGAAGTAGTAGTAGGATCATCCTCATCTTCAGTGAAATCCGGCATATCCTCATGCTCGTCTTCGTCCATAGCTCCAAGGTAGTTGATATGTGCTGGTGGCTTCTTTGAATGACAATTTGCTGCGAGATGCCCTGGCTGGTGACACTTGTAGCATACTATTGGCTTGGCTTTGGTTACATTATTTGCAATGGCTGGAAGTCTGGGTACATTTGGATTTGCTTGTGGAATAGGCTTTGGGTTTGGATTGATAGTGGATGGTAATGCAGGTGGTTTAGGCCAATTCTTGCGGAAAGATGGTGATGAGAAACGACCTGGATTAAACCTTCTAAAATTGGAATTGAATTGTTTAGATCCATAATTACCGTTGGCTTGGAATTGCTGTGGTCGTCTATCTCTTCCGCGTAACTTATCTTCAGTGTCGTGAGCTAAGGAGATGGCGTCTTCAAGGGTAGCAGGCTTGAACATGTTCACTTCAAAGTAGTAATGTCCAAGAAGTCCAGACATATACTTCCGCTTATGTGTCGTCTCTGGTACATCTTCAAGCATGCGTAGCTGTAGGAGTGCATTCCAAAAACGCTCTGTATACTGTGGAATAGGCTCACGATCTCGCTGTTGAAGTAAATCCCATTTCTTGATAGCCTTCTCATGAAATTGCGGTGGAAGGAAATTCTGCAAGAACTTCTTCTTGAAATCTTCCCAAGTAGTAGGACATTCTATGCTCTTGCGGACTACAGTCCACCATAGTGATGCTCTGTCTATCAAATGATTAGTAACACACTTGATTTTATCTTTTTCGGGATAAGTTTCCTCCTGGAAATAGTCATCAAACTGGCTAATGAATTATAAAACAATCTTTCCGTCTCTTATGCCATTGAAAGTGCGAAACTTGAAACTTCGTTTACTTATCTTGGATTCCTTGCGAATGGTTTGTGCTTCAAGAGTGGCGTCGATGGTACGGCAAATCAAATCTTCAGCTTGAGGTTCTTCTTTATCGGTGGACGCTCTTTGTAGTTTTGTCAATTGCGCTTGCAGTGCTTGCCTAGCCCTTCGCTCTTCTTCCAATTGCAGCATGATTAGATCCATCTTTTGTTCCATGGTAGGCTCAGGTAAGTCGTCTTCAGTCATAGGATCATCCATATGTGGGGTAGTCATCCTGTAAAACTCAATAAACCTTTCTCACTCAAAATCAGGTTAGCGGGATGAGCGTAGCTCAAATTTGGGGTTACAAGGCTATGTATTTTTGGGTATTTCTTTTTCAATTTTCAGAAAATCTGCGATATTTCTGTATCCGTTTGCTGAAAGTACTTCAACGAACTTGTAGATAGGTAGAACAGCTTGCTGCGAACAACTTTCCAGTTCAGAGTTTTTGCATACGAACAAGTCTTCTAGGAGTTTTAAGCACTAATCAGTTCTGATTTAGTCTGACTTGCAGAGTTGCAGACTTAGCAGACTTGCAGAGTTATTGACTTGCTGAACTTAGGCCGACTTGCAGAACTTGCAGAACTTGATGTCAATTGACTTGCTGAACTTGACTTCAGAAGTGCGAGACCTGGAGTTTACCGACTTGTCTACCCTGTGTAACTTGCAGAAAGCCTAAGCTTAAGTGATTAAGCTTAAGCTTATTAAGCTTAATGAAGGACTAGTAGGCGGCATCGATTTCGTGAGGGGGGGGGGGTCCGTTTTTTCATCGCGTGGATTTTTCGAAAACATCTTCTGATACGCCGTGGTGAGATTTGAAAAGCCTTAAGCTTATAAAGCTTTAATTAAGCTTTTGATTAAGAAGATTAGGAATTTTTCTCACTGTTTTCAACGACTTGTTGATGGAGATGTAGGAGTGGTCCTCCGCCTACAGATCCTGGTCCTTCGCGATCTGACAGTGGAAACAGGGGTTCTTGATCGCCAGAAGTCTGCCTGTATCGACGGTTTGCGACGAGATTGACTGTAGAGCCCGTTTGTTCCTGGAGCTCCGCCTTCGCCCGAGATTGGTAGCGATTGGAAGCTCTTGATATCTGCTCCGCTCTGATACCACTGGTGCGCAGATCGGTCGCAGATAGCTCACGTAGTGAATCCCTAAAGGTCCCTAAGAACAATGAACTCTACCTTTTTGCACAAAAAACAATGTAAAAGCATGCACGACAAGAGGCAAGAGACAAATTGGGTTCAATCTCCCCCATGCCTTGTGTGAGTGCTTCACAAAGCATGTATTTTATGTATATTTCAATCTTCATGCTCAATAATAGCCCAATTACAAAAATATGACAAGCTTTTAGCTTTTGAGTTTGCTTTCTACAAAAATAGGAAAATAAAGCTAATGGACGGTGCCCATAGAATCTGGCACGCCCAATCTCAATGTCCAAATAGAAATAACATATCCAGGCGCATAAGCGCATACAAAATAATAATCAATAATCAATGTCTCTGTAGACATAACAAAATATAGGCGTGGCGCCTATCAAAATATAGTCCAAATGTCAAATACTCGCTAGACTCCAATGCTTTCCTCCGCCACTGCTGCTATCTCTACACATCAACTGAAGCATTCACAATCGTTAGTAAAATAATACAATTAAACCGACAAAAGTGAATACCTAGCAGTCTTCAGCTACATAAATAAATCAACTGGTTAGAAATAAATCCTAACCTTAATTTATTACGAGTGCGCACTCTAAACTCATAAACGTTTATTAATTTAATATGCATTTTGCGGAATCACCCGCTATGGAATCACCCATGTACACACTAAATTAATGAAACGCCCGAAAAGGACAGGCGTCCCCATCAACTTCTCGCACAAAGAATCCTCTTTGTGTATGAGCCCCGGTCATCTAAGTTTATGGAATCCACCGTAAAACCTCACGGAATCCACCGTGGCACGGAATCCACCATGGAATATGCCTCCTGGCATCATTATAACCTACATATAACAAGCATTGATCATGTTGTGTAAGCATGGTCATAATATTATTACTAATAACAACTTGTGGTATTAACTATGTAATATACGTATAATGAAAACATTAATAATATAATATATCTACTTTTGGGATGACTCATGTGGCACCCATCCTACTCATAATTATTGCATGTGTCCACCCCTGAGGATGGCCATCTCTCTCTCTCTATGTGTGTGTGTGTGTGTGTGTGTGTGTGTGTGTGTGTGTGTGTGTGTGCGTGCGTGCGTGCGTGCGTGCGTGCGTGTTTCTATTGGGGGTAAGGATACCTATGCCTATGACACCCTGTATTTACTTCACACACCATGACCACACACCTATAAACTACAAGTGCAAGTGCCCATCATTATCACTTTATTCTTTTTTCTTTTAGTGACTATTGAATAAGGGAAGGCTAATCACACATTGTGACTATTGGAGTTTCCACATACATTATCTCTATCTCTTGCTCTATTTGCCATAGCTCTTGCTTTCACTTGTGTGTTTCCACTTAGGCTCTACCTTTCAACTAGTATCAAAGAGAGTATTTGAGGAGCCTCTTCATCCTTTTCTTCAACTCAAGGTTTCATGGTAGCCATTATTTCTTCCTCCCAAGGTATGCATTGAGTCTTTCCTTCTCCTAGCTTGTTCCAACTTGCTCCCCATCAACTTGTCTTCAAGGAGCTTTCCAATGCTTAGTTGACCCTTGGTGAGTGCTTATTGAGCTGAGAAGTAGCCATTCTATCCATTTTGAGTGAATATAAAGCATGCTACAAAAGTTATGGATAGCTATGGCAATGTGACAACACTTTCGTATTTTGGCCATAACTTTTGTGTATGACATCTGATTCAAGCATTCTATAACTAGAAATGAAGAGTGCAATAGGAATTATAAATGCACGCATAGCATTGATTCTTTGCAATTTTCAATTCTCTATTTCACATAGAATAGAACAATTCTAGTTTAGACATCAAACAATGAGCTCCATTATGCATGTTTAGTAGCTCAATGATGCTATTTTGGTGCCCATATGTCATGATAACGCTTTGGGATGCTACTTGGATTAGTTAGATCTTGATTAGCTTAGTTTTGTAAAATTTCATTACTGTAATAATAGTTTGGATAGCAAGCTATTATTACACAATGAAATTTTGCATTTTGAGGCTTGATGCTATTCGGATATGCCACTTACATACATTGATATCTAGCATTGATACTTGGACCTGGGTATGATTATGGATTGCTTTACCACTCAGATTTGAGCTACATTGGATGCTTAAGCTTTAGCTTTATGCTTCAATTGCTTTAGTCATTGACATTATGGGCTTAAAGACTTGGGTTTCATGCTCTTGGATGTATCTTGGATTCCATATGATCATGTACTTGATGTCTTGAGCTTGTATTGCTTATTTGGCATTCAAATTTGCTACAATGGGAGCTACTCGTTATTGGCATTAGAGCTTTGGATTCTTTATGTAGTTGAGCTTAGTTCTTTGAGATAGTGGGACTCTTGGTTCGTGTATATGCTCTTTTGTATACTATTGGATGTAGTTATCTCTGCTTGTGGGCTAATTTGATTCTCTGTGCTTTGGACACTAGCACTTAACTCTATCAATAGTTTGTCAGTGATGTATATGCTTATGGGATGTATGGTTTACTAACAATTTGAGTTCATGATAGTCTTTGATACTAGTGATCCGTGCTTAGCCATTACTAGCTGTATTATTTGTATCCTTGTTGTTGCTACTTGGATATCCTTGGTAGTGGGAGCTTGCTTTTCTTGGCTATTTTCCCACAGTTGGATTGACATATATATTGTCTTTATTTTAGCATTGCTATAATCACTCTTTTTAGCATTGTCTTGAAGAGTTAACACTGTACTTTTTAGCATTGTCTTGAAGAGCTAACACTGTACTTTGGTAATCTATTTCTTGTAATTGCTATCTTGAAGAGCTAACACTGTACTTTGGTAATCTATTTCTTGTAATTGATAGATAGCTCTATACTTTGGTATTTTCTCTTTTTTTTCCTCGTTTTGGTTGAGTTTCGGAGGCTAATTTACAATCATTTACTATTGAGATGGCAATCTCAACACATACGGATATTGATGATGGACCACATGGTTGAATGGGTCTACACGCCTACACTTAACAAATCAATGGTCATTATGATCCTCACATGGCCATTGACTAATCACTTATTATATTTGGTTGTTACACCTATCTACAACTGGCATAGTTATAACGTCAATCTATTAGTATAGTCAATTATGTATTGTTTACTTAGTAGGCTACTTTCCTTTATGTTGTATCTTATCTATACTTCGTATATATTATATTGTGTATGAAAGAAGAATAAAAAGCTAGCAATAAAACGTTTTTGGCCTCCATCTCTCTTCTCATGTTCTTGAGTGAGCTTTCTCTTATGTGTATGGTGTGTATTTGGCATAGCAACTCAAGCAAGTCCCCCACCATGTGATTTGTAACACTATATTAGAGCATCGCCACTATCAAAGGCTAGTTTTAAAGGGCTAAAGTGAAGGATAAGAAACAAGGATTCAAGCAAGCATGTAGTGGGTAAGAATCTCTCCCATTCTTCCACTCTATCTCTTGGATAGTGCCTGGGGGGTCTCTAGAAGTAGGACAGAGCAAAGATCTTAGATTGCTGTGAGATTTGGCATACAACTAGAGCACTGTATATTCTACAAATCATCCCTTGGGCTTTTGGTTTCTTTTTTGGCCATGTAAGACCATTTCGGACCCTATTTTAGACCTACAAGGTTGCATATATTAGTTTTAGGGTATACTGTGATTTCGGCTATATTGACAGAAAGTTGGAGTATAGATTACAGATTTTGAATCTATAAGTTCTGAGGTATTTTTTTGCTAGGAAACAAGCACAAGTTTTATCTACAAATGATATTGCAAATTATATGTACTGTTGAGTAGTCAATGAAAAAGACTACTTGATTATTGTTGTGCTCTTGTTTGTGAAAGGTTACAAAAGATTTGGTTGTTGTTTTGTATCAATTTTATGATAACGGCAAAGAACAATGGAAACCCCATATTGAAAAGCTAGACAAAAATAACTATCCATCATGGAAGTTTGGTGTGACAGCCTTTCTTATTAGAAAAGGTCTTTACGAGTTCGTTTCAGGCGAAGAAAAGGAGCTTGAGCTAAGTGACCCTATGACTGTAGATGAAGTAAAGGCATGGAAAGAATGGCATGCAAAGGACAAAAAAGTGATATATTAGCTATTTACAGTCATTGATAATATTATGTTGGGGCATATCAGAAATGTAAAAACTTCACATATAGCTTGGACAATCTTTGAAAATATGTTTTCCGTAACAAAGGCATGAAAGATTCAACTCAAGTAAGAGTTGAATATCTTGAAGAAACGGAAGATTTCTATAAATGAGTATATTTTCAAAGTGAGAAGCATTGCAGATGCCTTAGCATCTATTGACGAAATGCCTAATGATGATGATTTGGTTTCATCTACTTTGGGTGGCCTCAATAATGAGAAGGCCTAGAAATCATTTATCACTTCTGTATGTGTACGAAAGTTGTTTCTAGTTTTTTATGAGTTGATCTAGAGGAAGAGGTTAAATTAGTAATCTAGTGAAATATAGGTTTCAAGAGACCATGGAAACTTTAGAGGCAACAGGAACTCTAAAGGAAGAGATGGATGGCAAAACAAAAGTTCTAGTAATCTTAGTATTATTTATCACTATTGTGGTAAAACAAGTCATATTGCAGCCCATCGTCATGCTAAAAAGAATTATATCAGTGGTAGTAAATTGTAGCAAGGAAACTATGTATCATCTTCGCAACAAAATGAAGACAAAATAATCTTATGTTTATCATACAACATATGATGAATATTGTTACAAAAAAGGGGACACATGATAATGTATGGTATGTTGATTTAGGTGCATCTAATCATATGACCATCCATGTTGAATGATTTGGAGAGATGCAAGATTTACAAAATGCAAGTTATATGCAGGTGAGTCATCACTCATTTCACCCAATTTCACATTGAAAAAGTTCCCTTGTCTTGCATGATGGCCGAAAAAAGAGTTTGTCAAATATATTACATGTTCATCCATCATAAAGAATTTAGTGTCTGTTGATCAAATGGTAGAGCAAGGGTTACAGGTTCAATTTCATGCAAAAGACTATTTTCTGAAAGATTTTAATGATAAGTGTAAGTTGGTCGTAAAAAGAAGTATAGTTGGATGCATGTTCACTTTAGATGTTGGAATTTCTGCTATAAATGTTGCTATGTACGCTAAAGGAAAAGAAGTGGTTGCAAACATTGAAATATGACACAAATATATTGGACATGCAAATGTGCAAAGGCTGAAATTAATGCAATCCAAAGAGTTAGTTACAAGGTTACCTACTTTTAGAGTTGTAGAATTTCATAAAGTGTGTGAAGCATGTCAGTTTGCTAAGCAGATAAGATAAGCTTTTTCACATGATAGAGATAAAAGCAGAAATATACTTGATGTTTGTTGTATATACAAATGTTTGGAGACCTACATAGAACATATCTCTTGGTGGAAGTAAATATCTTTTCATGATTATTGATGATTATTCAAAAAAGTTATGGATATATTTCATGAAGAAAAAAAGTAATGCATTTGAGCACTTGAAAACTTTCAAGGCTATTGTTGAAATAGAAATAGGCTTGAAAGTTAAGTGCTTGAGGTCAGATAGAGGGGGATAGTACCACTCTAATGAGTTTAGTGACTTTTTGAGGTCTTATGGAATAAATAGATAGTTTAGTTATAGGTATATCCCACAAAAAATGGGGTTGTAGAAAGAAAAAATATACATATCATAGAAATTGCACAGCTAATGATGGTTAAAAAGAATATGACAAAAGATTTTTAGTCTGAAGTTGTTTATACTATTGTCTATATTTTAAATAGAGCTCCCAAAGCTACAATTCATGGGATGATCCCCAAAGAACGTTGTATACACAAGAAGCCCTATGTGTCACACTTGAAAGTGTTTGGTTATATTACATATGTTCATGTGCCAAATGAGCTACAAAAGAAGCTTGATCCAAAGGCTAAAAAATGTATTTGTATTGTATTTTCTTTAGAGTAGAAAGGGTATCATTGCTATAACCCTATCATAGGTGAGTTCAAAGTGAGCAGAGATGTTATTTTTTATGAGATAAGCAGTTGCTATGGATCTAGCGGTGATACATTGGATGATTATGATGATCATGATAGTCATGTGTAAAAAGAAAAGCAAGAATCATGTAGCCTTAGTGGACTAGAAACATCATCTAGTACTATGTCTACATGCCCTTGGTCTAGGAGATTAAGGAGTAGCCCCACATCTTCAAGTGCATCTATAAGTATTGCAAGTAAAGACAAAGGGAAGAAGAATGAGTTGAATGGTAATGATGCATCTACTAGTCATTTGAAATATGATGGAGATTATAGTGGTTCAGAGAGTTTGGATAATGAGCTTGTATTACTTCAGCCAGGACACCAAGTGTACAAATTGTACATGCTAATGTAAAGGCTCCACTTGTGATCCAATGGTACACGGGTCTAGTATGGTCAAATACCATGTTAAAAGATTTGGTTTTGAAGGTTATACAGCTCACCATTATGCTTTTATGATAAAGGTAATTGAGGATGTTGTCCACTTGCTTTGAGGATACTTTTGATTGTACTCATTAGGATGGAGTAATGGATGAGGAGATTGTTGCATTAGAAGCCAATAAAACTAGGGATCTAATACCATTGCCTAAGGATAAGAAAGCTATTAGTTGTAAGTGGGTCTACAAAATCAAGCATATTGTAGATGGTTCTATTAGCATGTATAAGGCTAGGCTAGTTGCGAAAGGATATGCTCATATATATGGCATAGATTATGAAGAGACATCTAGTCAAGTTGCTAGGATGGTAGTTGTTGTTAGATGTATGATTGCTTTGGCACAGAAAGCATGGTTGGAGTTTGCAGCAAATGGGTGTAAAGAATGCCTTCTTATATGGTGAATTGTAAGAAGAGGTGCATAAGGAGCAACTCCCTTGGTACTACACCAATTACGTGGATGAGCAAAAAGCAACCTACAGTTGCTTTATCAAGTACAAACGTGCAGTTATGGCAACATGTGAGGTGGTATGGCTACAAAAGTTATTGGGTGATTTAGATGTGCAGGGAGATGGTCCAATTGTCATTCACTATGACATCATGAGCAGCATAGTATTAGCTAGGAACCTAGTGTTCCATGCTAGGACAAAACACATTGAGATGTATTACCACTTTGTGAGAAAGAAGGTACTTGTAAGAGAGATTGACTTGGTATATGTCAACACACGCATGATCAAATAACTAAGGTTTCCACAAATGCATTGAGTGCAAAGAAGCTTCGAATATTTCAAAGCTTACTTGGAGTTGCGGAGATATAGTTGAGCTTGAGGGGGAGTGTTAAGATGGTAAGCTCAACATGTATGGACATTATGGACCACTTGGTTAAATGGGTTCACATGTCTACATTTAGTACATCAGTGGTCATTACAATCCTCACATGGCCATTGAATTATCACTTATTATATTTTGTTGTTACACCTTCCTACAGCTAGCATAATTATAGTGCCAATTGATTAGTATAACCAACTATGCACAATTTTGACTAAGTAGGCCACATTTCTTTATGTTGTATCTTATCTATACTTTGTGTATTTTTTATTTTGTGTGAAAAAATGAGAAAAAATCGGAAAGAAAATGTTTTGGCCTCCATCTCTCTTCTTGTGTTCTTGAGTGTGCTTCCTCTTATGTATATGGTGTGTGTTTGACACAGTAGCTCAAGCAAGTCCCTCCATCACGTGATCCGTGACATTTACAACAGCAACCCTCATCCTCGGGTTTGACATTCGTATATTATCATTATGGCTAATTCTGTGAATGATAGTGCTATTTTCAATCTTGAAAAGCTTGATGGCAAAAATTTCACCTATTGGGAGACACATATATGATAAGCATTGGTTCAAAAGAAGCATGCTAGGTCTTTGAAAACCAAGAGTGTAAAGCACAAAGGCATAGATCGGGATACTTGGGATGAGTTGGATGAGCTATGTAAATCCACTCTTATATTTTCACTGTCAAAACAAGTTTATTTCAATGTCGTGGCACTTTAGGATAATGCTTGGTAGTTATGGGAAAAGATATACAATCTTTCTAACAAGCAAAGTCCTGCTTCACAGATGTATTAGTTGAAACAACTTATGGACCTTCAGAATGAAGAAAGGGACTAGTATGTCTATACATTTGAATGAATTTCATTCGATTTTTAGCCAATTGTCTTTCCAAGGTAGTGAGATCAAGGATAATCTCCCTCCCTTGTTCTTTCTTGTGACACTTCTCGAATCATGGGACACTTTCCGTACTGCCATGTGTGCTAATATGCTTGATCATGGTTTAAAACTCTAGGACATTGAGGGTGCCTTACTCACAGAGGAAATAAATAGAAAGTGTTAGGATAAATTTTGGATAAGATAATAATATATAATATATGAACAAAAGAATCCCATAGTGATCCTCATTGTAAATATCCTAGATACTTAGAATAGGAGCTCACCTACCTCATTTAATGTACCATGGATATATATAGCTACTAGCAATTAAATTAGCAACTACAATTCACTCTACTTTCCATACTGCCTCTATCTCTCTTTTTCTTATACATTGTACACAATACCTTCTCATCTACTTATCCTCTAGTCTATGCTTTTCATGATATGGTATCAAAGCCTAGGTTCTAGTTCTCTAGCCTATTATATCCTCTCTACTATCTCTAAAATCACAAATCACTTATCTCCCTTTTACACTCATTACTCTAATGGCTCTCGTCAATGTCACTACCTCTTACAACCGCCACATCAAGATCGACAAACTCAGTGCCAGCAACTATCAAGTTTGGAAGTTGAGGATGGAACTACACCTGTCCCAAGCTAACCTTTGGAACATCATCAATGGTAAGGAAGAATGCCCTAAACTAGAAGGAGTAGTCAAGGAAGATTGGATGCAAAGAGATACAATTGCAATGATGGAGATTCTTATCCATTGTAGAGATTGACAAGTGCAACTAGTAAGAACAATACCCATTGCACCATTGCAAAAGGTATTTGAGGTTTCTTCAATAGTACTTATGTACACATAGATATTGTATATCAAATGATCATGTTTAGAAAGTTAGCCTCCACTGCTACTATGCACGAAGATCAATCTGCCACTAAGTTCTTAGAGCAATGGCAATCCTTGTTAGATGAAACCATAATATCTAGATTAGTCATCTTTGAAGAACTATAATCTATGTTTCTTCTCTCCTCTTTGCCTCTATTCTAGAGAGTCTTTATTAGCACTCAAACCTCCACTGATAAACTCAAGCTTCAACCTCTCATCAATAGAATCAAGCAAGAACAAGTTATGAGGGATACTCTTTTCACTTATTTTACTCTCTCAAGAGACTAAATCCCTAGTTGTAACTGCTACCAACCCAAAACATCTTCATAAAAGAGCTCACCCAAAGCCTAAGTTTTCTCCTCCATCCAACTTCACAGGAATCCTTGGCAATCCTCATCACAAATCCAACTTTCATCACTCATTTCAATCCTTATTCATTTCTAGAAATCCTCGCCACCATCGCATATGCAATGTTTGTAAAAGATAAGGTTGCATAGAAAAGGATTATGGACAAAAAGATAGATTTAACAAAAATCACTCAAGAGAGCAAGCTCATTTTGTTAGCATTGGAAACTATGACACACAAGATCTATCCGACACCTTTATTAGGTTAGCTACAAGTGTTAGGGTACCTCATCAAGACTCCAAAGAAGAATACACCTAGTTCATAGACTCTTGAGCTACTCATCATATGACCTTACATAAAGAATGGTTGGTGAATTTTAAAGAGATACCTACTCCGCTCATTGTAGCCATGGGGGACAATAGTATCCAGCAAGCAAAAGGGTACAATACCATTTATGTGGGCTTCCATCCAACCATATCATCAAGATACACAAAGTCTATTATGTTTTTAATCTCATGAAACAACTTCTAAGCATCTATGAGCTCACCTCTCAAGCCTCTCTCACTACTCACTTCTTCAAGGACCACTATATCTTGCAACTACTTTCACCTTCTCTCAAATTCACTTGTCCAAAACTAGGCTGGCTTTACATACTTGGTTACTCAATTCTTAAAGCACTTATCAATGCTTCTACTAATTCCACCTCACTCTCTAGCTCACCTCAAGGCTCTCTTCTATGGCAATTTTGGCTTGGTCATGCCTCTCAACATTTTCTCCAACAACTTATCCACAAGAAACTTGTCATAGGCATTCCATCCTCTCTCTCTCTCTCTCTCTCTCTCTCTCTCTCTCTCTCTCTCTCTCTCTCTCTCTCTCTCTCTCTCTCTCTCTCTCTCTCTCTCTCTCTCTCTCTCTCTCTCTCTCTCTCTCTCTCTCTCTCTCTCTCTCTCTCTCTCTCTCTCTCTCTCTCTCTCTCTCTCTCTCTCTCTCTCTCTCTCTCTCTCTCTCTTGTCATGCTTGTGCTCTAAGCAAAGCCACACACCTTCCCTACTCTAAATCCCATTCGATCACAACTCAACCCCTTCAACTAGTACAGTTTGACATTTGTAGACCTATCAATCCTGCATCACTCACATCTGACCAAAATACTTCATGGTACTTAATCAATGATTACTCTAGATATACTGTTTTATATTTTCTCCAAGGAAGCCACAAGTATTTTCAAAGTTCCAAGAGTACAAAGAAGCAGTGGAGAATAAGCATGAGTTACAAATCAAGGCTCTACGGATGGATAATGGAGGAGAGTACACATCCAATGAGTTCAACGACTACTACAAAGACTTTGGAATTCATCATGAGCTTACCATACCATATCATCCACAACAAAATAGATTGATGAATGTAAGAACCTTACTTTGCTAAATGCTACAAGATCTATGCTATCAATGTTATGTCTTGATAAAGAATATTAGGAAGGAGCAATTGCTATGCAACTTATCTTCAAAATAGATTGTATTCTACCTCTCTTCACAATCACTCTCTCTACGAATTATGGTTTGGCCAACCTCCTAACTTATCACATCTGAAGATATTTGGATGCACTGCCTTTTTAGTTTGCACGGACCACAAATCAAAATTCTCACCAAGAGCCACATAGCTTATCTTCACTAGATATGGTGAGCCTTATGCCCACAAAGCCTACAAATTTTATGACCCAAAAAACAAAGTCATTATCTATGGTAGAAGTGCTACCTTTAATGAACTTCATATCTTCCCAGCCTTCTCAATCACCACAAACTCTCAATCTCTTACTCTCTATCTAATCGTACCCTTTGAAACAACGTCTTCTAGTTCATCCCTACCAATTACACATGTAATTCTAGGTCCTACATACTATCTTTCCACTTCCCTTCCCATAGCCTCAAATACATATACATGGAACAAACTCCTTCCACATGTGCAAGGACATGTAATCACTCTTAGGTTTAGCAAAGGCCCAAATCATATTAATCTTCCCTTCAGCTCACATTTTGGCTCCACACCTGCTACCTACTATAGCCCTATTTCAACGCCTTCCTCTCCTCTTCACTCCATGCCTAATCCTCATTATCCCCTTCTTAATGTACCAAGGTAGCCTTTTCATCATCTCCATCCTGAACCAGGCCAATCACAGGTTGCTTGACCAGCTCGAGTCATTCACATAAATGGTGCCTAAAACTTCACGCCAACATGCCACATCTTCAATTTGTAACACGCCTACTATCCCAGTGTTATTATCAGCTCCTATCTTATCAAAAAATCAACAATGGTCCTTAGAATGCAGATATAATAGCAAGCCATGACTAGCAAAAGCAATCATCATAGTCTCATCTACTCTATCCTCATTGTCTTCAACTCCCAAGCAATCTCCTCTGTCCTCTTCCACTCCTAAGAAACTCCATCCAACAACACCAAGGATTTTAGGAAGCAAAGAAATCTCTAACTTTGTCTCATAGGTCTTTACAGGTTAGCAAGGATAGTTGCAATGTCTTCAGATCTCATAATGATCCTCATTGTAAATATCCTAGATATTTAGAATAAGAGCTCACCTACCTCATTTAATGTACCTCGTATATATACTACTACTAGCAATGAAATTAGGTGGAAATTAGCAACTACAATTCACTCTACTTTCCATACTGTCTCTATCTCTCTTTCTCTCATACATTATACACAATGTCTTCTCATCTACTTATTCTCTAGTCTATGCTTTTCATCATAGAAAGAATGTGGATGGAGCTTGTACTTCTAATGCATTGATTGTTAGGGTAGAAATGATGGTAAGAGCGGTAATGATCGTGGTACAGACTCATAGAGGTCTTAATCTCGCGGGGATCTCATAGTAAGTCTTATGGCCACCATAAGACCTCTCCTATATGTCATTATTGTGGAAAAACAAGGGTCATATTCAACCGTAGTGCCGTAAGATGTGCAATGATAAGCACAAAAATAGAAATGCAAGGGCAAAGTGCAGGAAAAGTCTAATGATTGCAGCATTATTCATAGTAAGTTCAATGTGAAAATTGAGGAAATAAATGCCTTGGAGCTTGAGTCTGATGTGATGGTCATATCTTGGTAGCTTTCTAATGTTCGTCAATTGAGTGATGTCTTATCTATTTTTTCTCAATGTTGGCTACTTGATTCAGGGGTTTCTTTCCATATTATCCTACATAGGGATTGGTTTCATTCCTATCACAACATGAGAGATTCTATGAGACTAGGAAATGACTTGGCATTAGATATTGTTGGAATTAGTGATGTCAAACTATAGTTTGCTTTAGGTAGCAATTTTGTTTTGCATGATGTACACCATGTTCCAGCTTTGAGCAAAAGCCTACTCTCTACTAATGGACAGTTATTGGATGATACATGATATCATGTATCTTTTGGTGATTCTACATGGAAGATTACCCATGGGAATCTTGTCTTTGCTCAAGGGGCCAAGGCTAGCAACCTATATCCCTTGCTTGTATCTGGGATTGTTGACCATGTTTTGGCTATGAAGGCTGGCATACCACATGTATTGTTATGGCATCATTGTCTTGGGTACATATTCTTAAAAGAAAAGAAAATGCTTTCTCATTTGCAATATCTTTCACCCCTTGACTATAAATGTTTTGATTTATGTGATCATTGTCTTTATGGCAAGCAAACACATAATTTCATAAGAAGTCTAGCATTACACCCATGGGTGAGCCTCTAGCTCTTGTTCATTCTAATTTATGTGGTCCCATACCCTATCAGTCCTTAGGTGGCATGAAGTATTTTGTGAATTTCATTGATGATTATTCGGATGAGGTCTAGCCATATGCCATAAAGCAAAAATTGGAAGTATTTGTTACTACCTTTCAGCATTCGCTTGCTCTTATTGAGAACCAGTCTAGGAATAGGCTGAAATGCCTAAGATTAGATAATGGAGATGAATATGTATCTAAGGCATTTGAGTAATTTTGCACTGAGCAAGATATTAAGCGATAGTTAACCGCCCCTTACACCCCACCCTAGAATGGTATTATAGAGCACGTGAATAGGATGATTTAGAAGAGAGCCCATAGTATGCTTAGTCAAGTAGGATTACCATAACATTTTTGGATTGAGGCAGTTAGTGTACACTTGATAAATAGATCCCTATACACTACTATTGGTTGTCAAGTTGCAGAGAAGGTATGGTCTAGAAAACGTCCATCATATGCTCATTTGTGTGTCTTTGGATGTAAGGCTTTTTGCTATGTTCCCAAGGACAAATGCAACAAGTTGTATTCTAAATCAATAAAATGTATCTTTCTTGGTTATGGGAAGACATGTGAGATGGGCTATCTCCTATGGAATACACAGGCTAGGAAGGTCATTTGTAGCCATGATGTTATTTTCCATGTAAAGAAGATGTATAAGCAGCTTGAGCAAGTAGTTGAGGTGCACAAGGTGATATTTCAGAGGAGCCTCCTATTACCATACAACTAGCCAGATAGCATGTAGTTGATGTTTCAATGGCCCATGATCATGATGTTGAATAGGGTGTATAAGTCCCAGGACCTATTTTGAGATGGTCTACTAGAGATCAACATCAACCTAATTGGTTTTAGCCCTCCATGGACTATGTTATGGTGATAGATTCTAATGAGTCTCTTACTTATGAGGAGTCCATGCAATCAAAGTTTAACTCATTACAGAAGAAAAATCATATATGGGATTTAGTTCCTTTTTCCCCCAGTGTAAAACATGCATTGCTGCACAAGTGGTTATACAAGTTAAGGCCCTATGGTTAGGCCGTCTAGTGACAGAGACCTTGGTAATACTGTTACTCCTACATTGTATTCAGATTCTATTAGTGCTATTTAATTGGCTAAGAATCTGGTCTTGATCTATGCAAAGACAAAGTACATTGATGTGAGTTACCACTTTATCAGAAAGGTCATTAAGAACAAGTCATCAATCTTATCAAGATCTCAACTAACCAAAATTCTACAAATCTACTCACTAAGAGTTTCTCAATGGAACATTTTGCCTTCCTTAGGAAGACGATGGGCATAGGATGAGATGATGTCTATTTCTCATCCTATGGTGCTTTATATATATTTGTACTTTGTCACCTTTTCTTGTTCTCTTCTCACTAGAGGCGCATCCATCTTTAAGTGGGAGGTTGTTAATAGGGGTAAAGGCACATGTACCTACGCCACCCATATATTCACTACACTGACAATACCCGTATACCTATACACTACAGGTGGTAGGTGCCCATCACTGTCACTTCAGTCTTTATTCTTTTAGTGATGACTAATAGAATAAGGGAGGCTGATTACACATTGTGACTGTTGGAGTTCTGACATATGAGGCTCTACCTTTTTATCTCTTAATACTTTTATTTTTAAATAGTTGTTGATTTATGTCTTTTAATTCAGTTATTCTCTTCTTCATATCTTTGATTACAAATATTTTTTTCAAATTTCTTCTCAATATTTCATTTTTAGTAGTTTCTTTTTAAATAAGTGTCTTCTCTTGAGGGAGGGGGACAATCAACACCCACCATGCTAATAATTGTTGCATATGCCCACCCCCCACAATGGCGCGCGCACACACACACGCACACACACACACACACACACACACTCTCTCTCTCTCTCTCTCTCTCTCTCTCTCTCTCTCTCTCTCTCTCTCTCTCTCTCTCTCTCTCTCTCTCTCTCTCTCTCTCTCTCTCTCTATGTGTGTGTGTGTGTGTGTGTGTGTGTGTGTGTGTGTGTGTGTGTGTGTGTGTGTGTGTGTGTGTAATATATCAAATTCACTTCTATTAGGGTTAAAGGGGATTTTTTTTTTCTCCTATCCTCCTGTCCGCGACGGTCGAGTTTGAAGGGGGGAAGGGAATAGAAGAGCCAACAAGCTCCTCGCTGGAGCTTGCTCGGCTTCACGGCCATGCGAATGGACACGTTTGAGGGGGAGGATTCCCTCCCCTCCCCTATATAATTGAGGGAGGGCCGCAGGCTACTGAGAAGGGGAAGAACGGAGACTCTGTGAAAAGGGTAAGAGAGGCGGATACACTGTCACAGTCTTTGTTCTTGGTGGGGGGTACCTTTGATATTTCAATACTCGAGATCTCAGGTGGTGTCTTTGAGAGATAAGAAGGAAGGGGCTACCGTGAGCAACGTCGCCAAGCTGCCGTGAGGATGAAAGGGGAGGCTGACGGCGTTGTAGAATTTGTCGAGGGGAGGGAAGTGCCGTTGCAGTCCATCGGTCCATGGCCACGTCGCCATCTGCCACCTTCTTCTGCCACGTGGGTCCACGGCACCAGAAGCTTCTTAGGAAGCTTCTATAGCTCCTAAGAAGCCCCCCTTCCTATATCCTTCATTAACTTTTCACCCCCTCCTAGTTTTTTTAAACCCTTAAGCCTCCTTCCCATGGATGAACCTCCCTCCGTGCTTTATAAGCCTTAAGCCCTTTCTCCCTTAAGCCCCCTTCCCTTGGATGGAACCCCCCAAAGAACTAAGGCTTGAAAAGTCTTATCCACCTTAACCCCCGTATTTAACTTATTACCCCCTTCTTGTGCTTTCTACCCCCTTTCACCCTTCACCTTTCCACTTGGTTTGGAACTTACCCCGTGTCCAGAAATCCCTTCAAGATCCCCCTTCTTATACCCTTTCAAGGCCCTTCATATGTTTGCGAAACCACACTCACACACTCCCTTTTTATCGTATATATACCCCTTTAGGGCCTTTTTAGGCTTTGTAAACCTTTCCCTCTCGAAGAAGCTAAGACCTTAAAGGTCTTATTACCCCCTTCTTGTGGTCAATCCCTTAACGGCTCCTTGCCTCGAAAGAGAGAAGAAGAGTATTGAAGTAACGGTGGAATTCCGAAAAGGAGTGTAAAGCTGCCTTCACGTTCGAAGGATTACAACTACGATGCCGCCTAAGAAAGTCCAAGGAGTAGCTGCGAGAGGGTCATCTCCCGGTATCCATGTGGATATCTCACCCCAAAACCAGGTTTTTTCTTCTTGGTTTTATATCGGTTTTAATTCAATCATGCAAGATGAATTGTTAGGGACAAGATATATTTTGTCCTAGTTATTTACGATGAAGAAATTTAGTTTAATTGAACATGCAAAATGGATAAAGTATAAAACATAGTTTTCCTTCAAATAGCATTATGCATTGAAACGAATTACGAGCAAGATTATCTACCCACTATAGTAGTATATTTCGGTTAAATCTTGAAGGTATAAAAACTGCATCTTGCACCATTAACCCCTATTCTTTTTACAACGAATCATCATAGAAGGTGAAATTCATGAAAGGTTTCTTACATTGCTTAAACTCTAGGAAGTTATCATTGCTAACTGCATATCTTAGCAAGGAAAAAATTGTTTATTTGGCATGAGTTTTGTTCTCAAGGAAAAATGAAGATTAATTGAATTTACCTAACCTCAAAGCAATAAAGTTTAGGACTGAAAAATCAATTGTCACATAGATAACAAATTGTGCCGAGGTGATCTCGATATTACCTTCTAAAAGTTAATCGAATTAATATAAACTTAGAAATACCTATGCTGTGAAATATTCATTGCGAATAATTTAAAATCCAAGAAACGTTTATACCTTAAATACTTGCCCACCTTCCCTGATTGTAGGGTTAGTAAATCGTAGACGTAAAAAAAAAAACTAGGGTTTGTCCTTGAGGTTCTTAAAGAAAATAATAAAAGCTAAGAAACCCTAGGACTGACAAACGTCAGTTTAAAGAAATTGAAACGGATTGTTTTGTAACTCCATTATTGCATAGTTTGCGCGGTAAGTACGAAGTCATATGGTCTTGTGATTGATTCACAAGAAGAAAGGTTGAATACCCTCAAAAAGGATGGCGGATCCTTACGCAAGTTATCTTGCAAAAGGATGTATTCTTTGATATCCTTCTAAATAATGAAGGTTAAAAACCGGAAACTAAAGTATCCAATGAACTTTAGGGTTGACCAAGTTGGGTTAATAGGGTACGCCCTAACCCAGAATATAAAGAATCTTGCCAAGTTGCAAGGTACCCCGGATCAAATGCTAGATGCATTCAAAAGGAAAGATTCCTTCCTTAGCAGTTTACCAACAACAAGATCGATTAATGGAAATGTTTGTTCTTGCTAGAGATTTTAGAGGACTATTTGATTTATGAACTACAAATTAAATGAATATCTATACTTCACTTTGAAGGCATAAAGGAAGAGGCAGCTTCAGTTGCCCCCGACTGCATGCCTGACCCTAACCAAGGGGGTTGTTGACCGCGTCGGGAACGTGAATCGAACCCGCTGCGAGAGGTCTCTCCGTTGAGCACTACTTAGAGCAGGAGGACGCTTGGGTGCCGGGGGGGCTCTGGCCGTAAATCCCTCGCCTTTCGGGTCCTGCACAAGAGGCTAACATGACTCGGGATTGGATCTCAAGGCCCGTATACTAGTCTACAGGTAGAAACTTGGAATAGTGATCCCTGTGGATTGCCAGATAGCCTTCGGGCAGATTATGGACAAGCCTACGGGCGGAACTCCTTGTTTTTCAATGATAAATATGATGAGATGTTAATAAAGAACTTGTCTGATATTGTTTTTTCATGTCATGTGATAAGATTACGTGAAAGAACCAGTGCTTAACGGATTAATTAAAGAAGCTGATTGTTACATATCCAATTAATGTGTTAGATAATTACATAACTAAAACAAACCGAGGAAAGTGCGGAGGATAGGCCATGGGTCCGTCCTACGATTGGGTGGTCCCGATTGGCCGGGAACTTTTCTCAAATCTCGAAGAACAGCGGAATGATCGTCCAAAGGACATGAACAACAAAAGCGATGACCTAGAGTTATGTCTTACCCGATTTACGTTGTTTTAGGGGGACGGAATGGGACTATGCCTTATGGCAGAGAGGTTGAGCTTTGCATCCCTCTCGTTTCCCATTCTCTTTGAACCAAGTGCAGCGTGAATCCGCTTCGGACCTGGCGTTTCTGCGTAAAGTAGTTCTCTTGGGTCCGACGCTAGTTGCTGTTAGGAAATGACCAATCAGAATACTTCCACTACGTGGCAGACGTGGAAAGCACTAGATCGCAAACCCCGTAACATTCCTTGGGAGTGCCGGGCAGAGCTTTCTAGACATCCTTGCGATGGACTGCTAAGACATGTCCTGGATGATACTAGTGGACACGTTATAATTGGTATCAGAGTCGACCAACAACGGAATTGTTTTTATGAAATCTCAATGAAATGAAGTAAAGAAATTGTTGCTATCCAAACATTTCCTTACCTTCGATGCGGTCTTGCAGAATTACGAAGCGTGGAACAAGCTTTTGGTATTTCGAGTCATGTTTATGACTGCAATGCATTCTCTGCTTTATAGACATAGAATTGGGATGATGAACATCCTGGAGCATATCTATAATCCATCACCTTTGTACATGGAACGAAGATGGACGGGTGCTTCAGGAATCTACTATATAGCCGCCCACCGGTTTGCCTATCTACAGACCAACCTAAAAAGGATCAAGTGGTTGGAAGACCTGAAAGTCATGAAGCTATTCGTTTTTGTGGAAGCTCACGTAAATTCGACTTTACATATTCGAGGTCGGATAGTTGAGATGAACTCATATGTATATGAGGAAGTAACTCGTGTAATCCCCGCCAACAGGATTAAAGTGTTGGGCTGCCATGAGAAGTATGGATTCCAACGGAAAGGATATCCTGAACTTCCAATGACTTATCAATTCCTAAAGATCCATGACCCAAAACCCTCCTATTACACAGTTCCTATAGATAAATGCAATACAACGTTGTTCTCCCCAAACTAAATGTAAAAATAGGCTTATCATCGCATGAAACATTGTATTCGAAAGGGCTATGCCCATATAAATACAAATAAAGACTTCTTTTATCAATGTCTGGCCGTGCATAAGAGTTGATAAAAAGTTAAGTAGCTACATTGTTTACGAGAGAGCTGAATTAAAGATGTAATATAAGCTAACATTGAATATCGTATAATAACGTTAAGAACACCTTTATTCAGGCACAACCCCAAGTACATGTTCCTAATTCGCCTCCTACATCAAGTACTGCGGTAATCCAGGAGAAGAAGTTCCTTCTTAAGCAGATTAAGCCACCCGAGTTTGACAGGAGAGGCAGATTCGTCCAAGCTGATGCTGAAATTTGGATTGAATCCATGGAGGATTACTTCGAAGCAGCCGGTACTGCACCCGCCAATCAGGCTATGCTCGCCAAGTTAAAACTCACCGGCAAAGCCAGACTTCGATGGAAGCAATGATGGAGGGATCAAGGGATCGCAGAGGGATCCGTTACCTGGGAGAAGATGAAGAAAGCCGTCCAGGGTAGATATTTACCACCTGCATATCGCACACAAAAAATGAACGAGTTCTATGAGCTAAAACAGCTCGGACTCACTCTTGACGCATACTACTCTAAATTCGTCTCACTTTAAAAGTATGCGCCACAAATGGACATGACTTAGTAGGCGTCCAAATTTTGTGCGGGCTTAAATCCACCAGTAAATACCCCTCTTGAATCTATGCGTCCAATAGATCTTCAGGATGCACTCATTCGAGCGGCGCCTATAATTCAAGAGGTGCAAGCTAGACCAAGGGGTAACAAAACTTGGTCTTATAATGACCCCAACAGAGGAGCATTCAGACCTCAAATGAAGAGAGTCCAAGGTCATAATCAGGGACAAAGAAAGAAAGCAAGGACGAATAACGTCAATAACTTTGTTCCTACTCAAAGTAATGGCCGAAACCTCCGTTGTTTCTACTGCAACGAACCCGATCACTTCAAGAGGCAATGTCCCAAGCTTGGTGGAGGACATCGCCAAGCGCCTTTCCAAGGAATACGCTGTGATCAAGGAGTCGCTACCCGAGGAATAGGAAGAACCGCCTGCATTGCCAATAGGCAAATGTGCGAAGGAGGGGAAGAAGAAGATCCGACCATGGAAGCAGAATTCGAAAGAGCGACAGTCCATGCTGCTTTACACAAGAAAGGGCCGAATCGCCAGTTCTCGGTGATTCAGACACCGTCGGGACTATCAAGGTAAAGGTTTCAAAACCTTGATTGATTGTGGGAGTTCCTTTATCTCGCTAGCATGTGCAAAAAGATTAGGAATAGCCACAGCAAAAGCACCTACCCTGCTTGTGCAATTGGCAAATGGTCGTGAGGTAACTTGTACTAGGCAAACTACTAAGGTGGAATTCTTTCTGGGAGGAAACAAGACTTCGGTTAAATTCACAGTCATGAATTTAGGTATCCATGAGTGTCTACTCAGAATGGATTAGCTTAAGCCCAACGATGCCCACATTCATTGTGGAAAGGGTCAAGTTTCCTTTCGAAACTCTGAAAGGGAATTAGTCACAACTCAAGGTGAGGCAGGAGTGCCAAGAATCCAATTGGCCAACGTATCTCGGATCATAAAAGGAGTCAGAAAAGGATTACCTGTTTACTTGATCAAACTCAACAAGTTAGATCAAAAGCAAGAGTCTCATGAAGGACCTTCTTGGCTAAAAGAATACGCGAACGTATTCGCTAAAGAGTTGACCAAACTTCCGCCTCAAAGAGAAGTGGATCATGAGATTCATTTAGTACCTGGAGCTGCGCCAATTGCCAAGAGACCTTATAGAATGTCCATACCAGAAGCAATTGGGCTGAAGGAACAACTCAAGCAACTGTTAGATCAGGGCTACATCCAGCCTAGCAATTCACGGTGGGAAGCTCCAGTACTATTCCAGAAAAAGAAAGATGGGACACTTCAACTATGTATTGATTACTGAGGGTTGAATCAATCAACAGTCAAGAACAAGTATCTTATTCCTAGAATAGATGAGCTTCTTGATCGTCTTCAGGGTGCAAAGATCTTCTCCAAGATTGATCTCAAGTCAGGTTACTATTAGATAAGGATCAAGGAAGAAGATATCCCAAAGACGGCCTTCAATACAAGATATGGGCACTTTGAGTTCCTAGTTATGTCATTCGGGCTTACCAATGCACCTGCCACCTTCAATAGATTAATGCGGGATATCTTTATGCCATATCTTGATGATTTCGTGCTTGTCTTCTTCGATGACACTTTAGTCTATTCTAAACAGGAAGAAGATCATGAACCTCAACTTCGGATTGTCCTTGAGACAATGAGGTCACATAAGTTGTATGCAAAAATGAAGAAGTGTGCATTCTTCAAGCGTCAGATTGAATATTTGGGATTCATAGTATCATCAGAAGGAATATCAGTGGACCCAGCCAAGGTCAGAGATGTGCTTGAATGGCCAACACCAGTATCTGTCAAAGAAATACGCAGCTTTCTTGGATTGACAGGATGGTATAGGGTCTTCATCAAAAACTATGCTTTGATTGTAGCACCTTTGACGGATTTACTAAAGAAGCAGACTTCCATTACATGGTCAACCTCGAAACAAAATAGCTTCGACAGATTGAAGCAAAGTTTGGTATCCGCACATATTCTAAAACATCCAGACCTCAATAAGGAGTTCGAGGTAGTAACTGATGCTAGCATTCTTGGCTTGGGGTGTGTACTTATGCAGGAAGGTCATCCAGTAGCATACTCTTCAAGGAAATTGAAGAGTCATGAAAAGAATTATGCTATGCATGATCTAGAATTACTAGATGTCATCCATGCTCTAAAGCTTTGGAGACACTACCTGTTGGGTAACAAGTTTACTCTAGTAACTGACCATAAGAGCCTCAAATGGATCTTTAGCCAGAACGAGCTCAACATGAGGCAACGTTGGTGGATTGAAGTATTGGAGGAATATGACTTTGAAATCAAGTACCGACCAAGGAAAGAGAATGTAGTTGCCGATGCACTTAGTTTCAAGGCATTCCTAAATTCCCTAATCTTGCAAAATCCATCAATGGCCATATCTCTAGCTACAAAAGTATATATGCCAAACAACCCTATACTTGAGTTAGCTAGAGAGGAAGCATGCCATGATTTGGTCTACCAATCAATGCTAAAAGAGATCCCTATCAAGGATGAGAATCAAAAGTTGCAAGGTAAGTATCACGAATTTTCCATTGATAATGGACTTGTCTACTACATAACAAGGCTGTGTATACCAGCAAGCCAGTCACTTAAGCAGAAGATAATGTGGGAAGCTCATGATTCCCCTTTCGCAGGACATCCTGGCTATGCTAAGACTCTTAATGCAGTTAGGAAGACCTACCATTGGGAGAGGCTCAAAGGTGACGTTCTCAAATATGTCACTGAGTGTTTGTCTTGCCAACGTATCAAAGCCGAACATGTCATGATGCCAGGGAAACTGCAACCGCTTGACATTCCCCAAATGAAATGGGAATTCATCAGTATGGATTTTGTTATAGGCTTACTCCAAGTCCAGGGAGGATACAACTCCATCATGGTTGTGGTTGACATGCTTACCAAGGTTGCACACCTTATTCGAGTAAAGACAAACTATAAAGCCTCCGACATTGCAAGATTGTTTATCAAAGAGATATTCAAACTACATGGTTTACCCAGAAGAATCATTAGTGATCGAGATTCTCTCTTCACATCACACTTTTAGAGAGCTATCTTTGAAGCTATTGGGACTCAACTCTGTTTTAGCACCGCCTACCATCCCCAAACGGATGGCCAAACAAAGCGAGTAAATCAAGTCATCGAGGATATGCTTAGGGCATATTGCTGTCGAGAGCCGAAGAGGTGGATTCAATACTTGCCTTTGGTAGAATTTGCATACAATGCTTCTTATCAGCAGAGCATTAAGATGACTCCTTTCCAAGCATTGTATGGTCATGACTGTCGAAGTCCCCTAAATTTTTCCGATCCAACCTTAAGGGTTCAAGCTTCAAGACAGATGTTGGAAGACATGGATGATCAAATAAAGTCAATAAGACAGGACATACAAGCGGCCAAGGATAGACAGAAGGCATACACGGATTTGAAGCGTCAAGAAAGGGTCTTCGAAGAAGGAGACATGGTCTTCATTTGCATACACCTTGAAAAGAGTTATCTATCCTTAGGAGATTGCAAGAAGCTAAGTCCAAGGTATTGTGGGCTGTACAAAATCCTCAAATGCCTAGGACCTAATGCTTATAGATTGCAACTCCCTGAGAACCTAAAGATTCACAATGTATTCCATATCAGCCTATTGAAAAAATATGCACCCAACCCTAACCATGTACTTGATGACCAACAAATTGTAATGCCTAGTCAAGGAGTCCTTGAACTAACGCCGGACAGGATCTTAGATGTTAGGGAGAGACACTTAAGATCCAGAACCTTGAGAGAATGCCTCGTCTAGTTGAAAGATTATCCCGAAGAGGATGCCACTTGGGTAGATGAAGGCACTCTCAACCATCAATATCCCCAGGTTATCTCGAGATGAGGACACCTCGATTCCTCTAAGGGGGAGAGAATGTAATATATCAAATTCACTCCTATTAAGGTTAAAGGGAAAAAAAAATTTCTCCTATCCTCCTGTCCGCGACGGTCAAGCTGGAAGGGGGGAAGGGAATAGAAGAGCCAGCAAGCTCCTCGCTAGAGCTTGCTCGGCTTCATAGCCATGCGAATGGACACGTTTGAGGGGGAGGATTCCCTCCCCTCCCCTATATAATTGAGGGAGGGCCGCAGGCTACTGAGAAGGGGAAGAACGGAGACTCTGTGAAAAGGGTGAGAGAGGCGGATACACTGTCGCAGTCTTTGTTCTTGGTGGGGGTACCTTTGATATTTCAATACTCGAGATCTCAGGTGGTGTCTTTGAGAGATAAGAAGTAAGGGCCTGCCGTGAGCAACGTCGCCAAGCTGATGTGAGGAAGAAAGGGGAGGTTGACGGCGTTGCAGAATTCGTCGAGGGGAGGGAAGTGCCGCTGCAGTCCGCCGGTCCATGGCCACGTCGCCATCTGCCACCTTCTGCCACATGGGCCCACAACACCAGAAGCTTCTTAGGAAGCTTCTATAGCTCCTGAGAAGCCCCCCTTCCTATACCCTTCATTAACTTTTTACCCCCTCCCGGTCTTTTTAAACCCTTAAGCCTCCTTCCCATGGATGAACCCCCCTCCGTGTTTTATAAGCCTTAAGCCCTTTCTCCCTTAAGCCCCCTTCCCTTGGATGGAACCCCCCAAAGAACTAAGGCTTGAAAAGTCTTATCCACCTTAACCCCCGTATTTAACTTATTACCCCCTTCTTGTGCTTTTTACCCCCTTTCACCCTTCAACTTTCCACTTGGTTTGGAACTTACCCCGTGTCCAGAAATCCCTTCAAGACCCCCCTTTTTATACCCTTTCAAGGTGCTTCATATGTTTGTGAAACCACACTCACACACTCCCTTTTTACCGTGTATATACCCCTATAGGGACTTTTTAGGCTTTATAAACCTTTCCCTCCCGAAGAAGCTAAGACCTTAAAGGTCTTATTACCCCCTTCTCGTGGTCAATCCCTTAACGGCTCCTTGCCTCGAAAGAGAGAAGAAGAGTATTGAAGCGACAGTGGAATTCCGAAAAGGAGTGTAAACCTGCCTTCACATTCGAAGGATTACAACTGCAATGCCGCCTAAGAAAGTCCAAGGAGTAGCTGCGAGAAGGTCATCTCCCGGTATCCATGTGGATATCTCACCCCAAAACCAGGTTTTTCCTTCTTGGTTTTATATCGGTTTTAATTCAATCATGCAAGATGAATTGTTAAGGACAATATATATTTTGTCCTAGTTATTTACGATGAAGAAATTTAGTTTAATTGAACATGCAAAATGGATAAAGTATAAAACATAGTTTTCCTTCAAATAGCATTATGCATTGAAACGAATTACGAGCAAGATTATCTACCCACTATAGTAGTATATTTCGGTTAAATCTTGAAGGTATAAAAACTGCATCTTGCACCATTAACCCCGATTCTTTTTACAACGAATCATCATAGAATGTGAAATTCATGAAAGGTTTCTTACGTTGCTTAAACTCTAGGAAGTTATCATTGCTAACTGCATATCTTAGCAAGGATATGATTGTTTATTTGGCATGAGTTTTGTTCGCAATGAAAATTTAAGATTAATTGAATTTACCTAACCTCAAAGCAATAATGTCTAGGACTAAAAAATCAATTGTCACATAGATAACAAATCGTGCCGAGGTGATCTCGATATTACCTTCTAAAAGTTAATCGAATTAATATAAACTTAGAAATACCTATGCTGCGAAATATTCATTGGGAATAATTTAAAATCCAAGAAACGTTTATACCTTAAATACTTGCCCACCTTCCCTGATTGTAGGGTCAGTAAATCGTAAACGTAAAACAAAACTAGGGTTTGTTCCTGAGGTTCTTAAAGAAAATAATAAAAGCTAAGAAACCCTAGGACGTCAGTTTAAAGAAATTGAAACGGATTGTTTTGTAACTCCATTATCACATAGTTTGCGTGGCAAGTACGAAGTCATATGGCCTTGTGATTGATTCACAAGAAGAAAGGTTGAATACCCTCAAAAAGGATGGCGGATCTTTACGCAAGTTATCTTGCAAAAGGATGTATTCTTTGATATCCTTCTAAATAATGAAGGTTAAAAACTGAAAACTAAAGTATCCAATGAACTTTAGGGTTGACCAAGTTGGGTTAATAGGGTACGCCCTAACCCAGAATATAAAGGATCTTGCCAAGTTGCAAGGCACCCCGGATTGAGTGCTAGATGCATTCAAAAGGAAAGATTCCTTCCTTAGCAGTTTACCAACAACAAGATCGATTAATGGAAATGTTTGTGCTTGCTAGATATTTTAGAGCATTGTTTGATTTACGAATTACAAATTAAATGAATATCTATACTTCAGGTTGAAGGCCTGAAGGGAGAGGCACCTTCAGTTTCCCCCGACTGCATGCTTGACCCTAACCAAGGGGGTTGTTGACCGCGCCGGGAATGTGGACCGAACCCGGCACGAGAGGTCTCTCCGTTGAGCACTACTTAGAGCAGGAGGACGCTTGGGTGCCGGGGGGGGGGGGGGGCTCTGGCCGTAAATCCCTCACCTTTCGGGTCCTGCGCAAGAGGCTAACATGACTCGGGATTGGATCTCGAGGCCCGTATACTAGTCTACAGGCGGAAACTTGGAATAGTGATCCCTGTGGATTGTCGGATAGCCTTCGGGCGGATTATGGACAAGCCTACGAGCGGAACTCCTTGTTTTTCAATGATAAATATGATGAGATGTTAGTAAAGAACTTGTCTGATATTGTTTTTTCATGTCATGTGATAAGATTACGTAAAAGAACCAGTGCTTAACGGATTAATTAAAGAAGCTGCTTGTTACATGTCCAATTAATGTGTTAGATAATTACATAACTAAAACAAACCGAGGAAAGTGCGGAGGATAGGCCATGGGTCCGTCCTACTGTTGGGTGGTCCCAGTTGGCCAGAAACTTTTCTCAAATCTCGAAGAACAACAGGATGATCGTCAAAGGACACAAACAACAAAAGCGATGACCTAGAGTTATGTCTTACCCGATTTACGCTGTTTTAGGGGGACGGAATGGGACTATGCCTTATGGCAAAGAGGTTGAGCTTTGCATCCCTCTCGTTTCCCATTCTCTTTGAACCAAGTGCAGAATGAATCCGCTTCAGACCTGACGTTTCTGCGTAAAGTAGTTCGCTTGGGTCCGACGCTAGTTGCTGTTAGGAAATGACCAATCAGGAAAACCCAAATTCCGGTCGATCCTAAGTGGGAATGGCCAGAATACTTCCACTACGTGGCAGACGCGAAAAGCCATAGATCACAAACCCCGTAATATTCCCTGGGAGTGCCGGGCGGAGCTTTCTAGACATCCTTTCTGATGGACTGCTAAGACGTGTCCTAGATGATACTAGTGGACACGTTACAGTTGATATCAGACCCGACCAACAAGGGAATTGTTTTTATGAAATCTCAATGAAATGAAGTAAAGAATTTAGCGCTGTCCAAACATTTCCTTACCTTCGATGCTGTCTTACAGAATTACGAAGCGTGGAACAAGGTTTTGGTATTTCCAGTCATGTTTATGACTGCATTGCATTCTCCGCTTTATAGACAAAGAATTGGGATGATGAACATCCTGGAGCAGGTCTATAATCCATCAACTTTGTACATGGCACGAAGATGGACGGGTGCTTTAGGAATCTACTATATAGCCGCCCATTGGTTTGCCTATCTACAGACCAACCTAAAAAGGATCAAGTGGTTGGAAGACCTAAAAGTCGTGAAGCTATGCGTTTTTGTGGAAGCTCACGTAAATTCGACTTTACATATTCGAGGTCGGATGGTTGAGATGAACTCATATGTATATGAGGAAGTAACTCATGTAATCCCCGCCGACAGGATTAAAGTGTTGGGCCGCCATGAGAAGTATGGATTCCAACGGAAAGGATATCCTGAACTTCCAATGACTTATCGATTTCTGAAGATCCATGACCCAAAACCCTACTATTACACAGTTCCTATAGATAAATGCAATACAACGTTCTTCTCCCCAAACTAAATGTAAAAATAGGCTTATCATCGCATGAAACATTGTATTCGAAAGGGCTATGCCCATATAAATACAAATAAAGACTTCTTTTATCAATGTTTGGCTGTGCATAAGAGTTGATAAAAAGTTAAGTAGCTACATTGTTTACGAGATAGCTGAATTAAATATGTAATATAAGCTAACATTGAATATCGTATAATAACGTTAAGAACACCTTTATTCAGGCACAACCCCAAGTACATGTTCCTAATTCGCCTCCTACATCAAGTACTGCGGTAATCCAGGAGAAGAAGTTCCTTCTTAAGCAGATTAAGCCACCCGAGTTTGACAGGAGAGGCAGATTCGTCCAAGCTGATGTTGAAATTTGGATTGAATCCATGGAGGATTACTTCGAAGCAGCCGGTACTGCACCCGCCAATCAGGCTATGCTCGCCAAGTTAAAACTCACCGGCAAAGCCAGACTTCGATGGAAGCAATGATGGAGGGATCAAGGGATCGCAGAGGGATCCGTTACCTGGGAGAAGATGAAGAAAGCCGTCCAGGGTAGATATTTACCACCTGTATATCGCACGCAAAAAATGAACGAGTTCTATGAGCTAAAACAGCTAGGACTCACTCTTAACGCATACTACTCTAAATTCGTCTCACTTTAAAAGTATGCGCCACAAATGGACATGACTTAGTAGGCGTCCAAATTTTGTGCGGGCTTAAATCCACCAGTAAATACCCCTCTTGAATCTATGCGTCCAACAGATCTTTAGGATGCACTCATTCGAGCGGCGCCTATAATTCAAGAGGTGCAAGCTAGACCAAGGGGTAACAAAACTTGGTCTTATAATGACCCCAACAGAGGAGCATTCAGACCTCAAATGAAGAGAGTTCAAGGTCATAATCACGGACAAAGAAAGAAAGCAAGGACGAATAATGTCAACAATTTTGTTTCTACTCAAAGTAATGGCCGAAACCTCCGTTGTTTCCACTGCAACGAACCCGATCACTTCAAGAGGCAATGTCCCAAGCTTGGTGGAGGACATCGCCAAGCGCCTTTCCAAGGAACAGGCTGTGATCAAGGAGTCGCTACCCGAGGAATAGGAAGAACCGCCTGCATTGCCAATAGGCAAATGTGCGAAGGAGGGGAAGAAGAAGATCCGACCATGGAAGCAGAATTCGAAAGAGCGACAGTCCATGCTGCTTTACACAAGAAAGGGCCGAATCGCCAGTTCTCGGTGATTCAGACACCGTCGGGACTATCAAGGTAAAGGTTTCAAAACCTTGATTGATTGTGGGAGTTCCTTTATCTCGCCAACATGTGCAAAAAGATTAGGAATAGCCACAGCAAAAGCACCTACCCTGCTTGTGCAATTGGCAAATGGTCGTGAGGTAACTTGTACCAGGCAAACTACTAAGGTGGAATTCTTTCTGGGAGGAAACAAGACTTCGGTTAAATTCACAGTCATGAATTTAGGTATCCATGAGTGTCTACTCAGAATGGATTAGCTTAAGCCCAACGACGCCCACATTCATTGTGGAAAGGGTCAAGTTTCCTTTCGAAACTCTGAAAGGGAATTAGTCACAACTCAAGGTGAGGCAGGAGTGCCAAGCATCCAATTGGCCAAAGTATCTCGGATCATAAAAGGAGTCAGAAAAGGATTACATGTTTACTTGATCAAACTCAACAAGTTAGATCAAAAGCAAGAGTCTCATGAAGGACCTTCTTGGCTAAAAGAATACGCGGACGTATTCCCTGAAGAGTTAACCGAACTTCCACTTGAAAGAGAAGTGGATCATGAGATTAGGTTAGTACCTGGAGCTGCGCCAATTGCCAAGAGACCTTATAGAATGTCCATACCAGAAGCAATTGGGCTGAAGGAACAACTCAAGCAACTGTTAGATCAGGGCTACATCCAGCCTAGCAATTCACGGTGGGAAGCTCCAGTACTATTCCAGAAAAAGAAAGATGGGATACTTCAACTATGTATTGATTATCGAGGGTTGAATCAATCAACAGTCAAGAACAAGTATCATATTCCTAGAATAGATGAGCTTCTTGATCGTCTTCAGGGTGCAAAGATCTTCTCCAAGATTGATCTCAAGTCAGGTTACTATTAGATAAGGATCAAGGAAGAAGATATCCCAAAGACGGCCTTCAATACAAGATATGGGCACTTTGAGTCCCTAGTTATGTCATTCGGGCTTACGAATGCACCTGCCACCTTCAATAGATTAATGCAGGATATCTTTTTGCCATATCTTGATGATTTCGTGCTTGTCTTCTTCGATGACACTTTAGTCTATTCTAAACAGGAAGAAGATCATGAACCTCAACTTCGGATTGTCCTTGAGACAATGAGGTCACATAAGTTGTATGCAAAAATGAAGAAGTGTGCATTCTTCAAGGGTCAGATTGAATATCTGGGATTCATAGTATCATCAGAAGGAATATCAGTGGACCCAGCCAAGGTCAGAGATGTGCTTGAATGGCCAACACCAGTATCTGTCAAAGACATACGCAGCTTTCTTGGATTGACAGGATGGTATAGGGTCTTCATCAAAAACTATGCTTTGATTGCAGCAACTCTGACGGATTTACTAAAGAAGCAGACTTCCATTACATGGTCAACCTCCGAACAAAATAGCTTCGACAGATTGAAGCAAAGTTTGGTATTCGCACCTATTCTAAAACTTCCAGACCTCAATAAGGAGTTCGAGGTAGTAACTGATGCTAGCATTCTTGGCTTGGGGTGTGTACTTATGCAGGAAGGTCATCCAGTAGCATACTCTTCAAGGAAATTGAAGAGTCATGAAAAGAATTATGCTACGCATGATCTAGAATTACTAGATGTCATCCATGCTCTAAAGCTTTGGAGACACTACCTGTTGGGTAACAAGTTTACTCTAGTAACTGACCATAAGAGCCTCAAATGGATCTTTAGCCAGAACGAGCTCAACATGAGGCAATGTCGGTGGATTGAAGTATTGGAGAAATATGACTTTGAAATCAAGTACCGACCAAGGAAAGAGAATGTAGTTGCCGATGCACTTAGTCGCAAGGCATTCGTAAATCCCCTAATCTTGCAGAATCCATCAATGGCCAGATCTCTAGCTACAAAAGTATCTATGCCAAACAACCCTATACTTGAGTTAGCTAGAGAGGAAGCATGCCATGATGTGGTCTACCAATCAATGCTAAAAGAGATCCCTATCAAGGATTAGAATGAAAAGTTTCAAGCTAAGTATCAGGAATTTTCCATTGATAATGGATGTTAACCCCAACACGAAGAGAGCGAAAGAAAGTGGAAAAGATGCAGGGCAAAGGCGGAAAAAAGGTAGTCCGACGGAAGGGAAAAAAAAAAGGAGAAAATGCCAAAAGCACAAGGACGACCTTAAAAGGCCAAGGCAAACACGAAAAGGGAAAGGCATATAAAAAGCGCACCCGAAAATCTTGTAAAAGAGTGTCGGTGGGCTCTCACCCGTGCAATTTGTAAATATAGAAGGGTAGTGAAAAGGAAACAATGAAGATAAAAGGACAATGGAAAACAGGGCCTCCGGTCATGTAAAAAATGGAAAAAGGGGATGACCGCCCAAAAGGGAAGTAGGGTTTTGTATATAAAGTTGAAAAGTGAATGAAGAGCTCATTCTTTGGTACGGCAAAACTAGTCTTCTTCTTCCTCTCTTCTTCTCTCCTTCTTACTTGTGTATGCTCTTGAGAGAGGGAGTGTGAGAGTGTGAGGGAGTGAGTGTGTGTGAGAGTGAGGGATCAAGAGGGTGAAGCTCTTCACCATCTCCTCTCCCCTACTTCTCTTCTCTTCTCTTCTCTTCTCTTCTCTTCTCTTGCGCGCGCGGCTATGGAGGATGGAGCTTGGAGATGGAGGAGACTTGAGGAGGCTTGAGCTAGCATCGAGAATCATGGAGCTACCGAAGTGTGAGAGAGAGGAGGGTACTCGATCGAGCATCAAGGTAAGTTCACTGCATTTGTAGGATCGACGGCGCGTCGGCTAGGTAAGAGATAGCCATGAGAGCTCGCTTGGAATGCTTGAAACAATAAGCGCTCCGTGGGTCTTGGCGGTTGAGCAAAAGCTCCCACATTTTGGTTCCGTTATGCCGGGACCAATGGATTCAAGCTCGAGCACTCGCGTGCCTCATATCGAGCAGCATCAAAGTAGGGTATTCACCCTGAAACGGAGCTTGAGATAGGTAGGAAGTCGGGTGTTTTTGATCTTCAGAACAGGTAAGTATTTTGGAATAATCTGGTTATTAATGACTGGAAAACATGGAGAAATTAGTTCAGTGTTCTGCTTTTGATTCAGGATGTGTTTAGGATAGATTAGCAGTAGGAAATCACACACGAAGAGGCAGAGGGCTGCTGCTGTGAAACAGGGGGAAAACCACAGGAAACGAAAGGAAAAAATGGAGTAAATGCAAAGGTAACGGCATAGGAAACTCCAGGGAAGGAATCTGTAGTGTGTAGGGCAGAACTAGCAGGGTATAAACTCTGGGAGGGCAAGAGGACCCCATTTCCAACCAACGGAGAGCGAGAGAGATAGAGAGTGAGAGAGTGAGCGAGCTGGGCAGCCGTCCGATCGACCAGAGCTAGGAGGACATCGCATTCGGCGACTCCCAGGTAACCGATCTCCTCCGCACCACTTCAACTCCGTCGCTGGTTAATCGCATGACCAATAGGATAAAACACCTAGTGAAAATCGAGCAAATTTGTGTGCGCAACTCATCGGACCGGTGGAATCGAACGTCCGACCCAGTGTCCGATTCCCAGAATCGGACACTCGGACAACCATCCGATCGGAACGACCCGTCCAATCACTAGGCTCGGACCAACTGGTCCGATCGGACGTGCCACGTGGCACTCAGACCAATCGTCCGATTTTTAGAATCGGATGCTCGGACCTTGTCCGACCCAAACACTCGGACCACTCGGACGCTCTGACTCGAACCCACCCTGTCCGATCGGACGAAGTAATACACGTCACCAATCGGACCACCTGTCCGGTCCGATTCCCAGAATCGGACCCATCCATAATCGGATCACTAGGAATCGAATCACCCAGTCCGATCGGACCACCCAGAATCAGACCGCCGCCAAGAATCGGACCCTCTTGGCTGATTTCTCAAACACCTGCCCGTCCAATTCTTGATTATCGGACACGCGGACCTTAAGACTACCACTCCGCCCTGACATACCTGGTCTGATTCCCACAATCGGATCACTAGTAAATCGAACCACTGGTAAATCGGACGTCCGATTCCCAGAGTCAAACCAAAACAAAACCTGACCCATCCAGGGACACACTGGGGCACTCCCCCAGCGACCCACCCCCACGTGAGCAACAGGAAGCAGCATAGGACCCTGGGACCCGTAGAGCGGCCAGGACTAGAGTAGCAAAGCCTGTCAGGCCCAAAACGAGCAAGAGTGAGTAAGACGCCGGGGAATCACTCACAGCACTCGGGTTGAATTTCCGCACTTGAAGAACACTTAGGAAAGCCAAAAGCCTGATTGAGCACAAGTGCACGAGGAACAACACACTCATGAGTGACCATAAGTTGAGCGCTGCATTCAAAAATTAAAAAGAACTCACTTAGATAAATCGCCCAAAAAACCCACCAATAGGAGAAGACCCAAGGTGTATGCAAACGTACGGAGCGCAAGGTAGGATCAGGCAAGGAGTGACAACGACAAGGATCTGACTTACAACCAGGCACAAGAATCCAACCATGACAGAGGGAAGTTCAGATCATCGGTTTACAAGGGAGCTAGATGTTAGCGCATTTACAGAAGCCATACAACAAATGGTGAGCAGTTACGATGCGCATGCCAGGTACGAACACCGTGGCAGGACGGCAGAGGCAATCATTGCGGACCTAGAGGAGGAGAGGAGGCTAGCCCGCGAGGCATTGCAGGGCATAGCCGAGTACAACAGGGACCAACAAGCCAAGAGCCTAAGGCAGAGCATGGAGCTGCATGAGGTGTAGCGAGTGCTGAACTTGGCTAGCCAAAACCGGACAGACCAGGAAAGAGCACTAGAGGAAGACTTGACGCTGGGCGAGCTCCTCATGAAACGGCTGCTCGATAACACCACGGTGGAACAGAATGCCACTGCGCTAGCAACCTCACTACTTGCAGGGCTAGGGGCAAACCAGGGCTCAAAGAGCGAAGCCAAAATACCTATTGTCGCCAAGCAACTCGACAAGTACCAGCCACCGGACGACCCGTACAGCTTTGTCGAGCAGTTTGAGCAAGTCTGCGAAGCCAATGGCCTCAACGACCAGGCCCAACGTTCGCAAGCATTCGGACTCTGCTTAAGCGATAAGGGTAGGATGTGGTATACGAGCCTAGATGCTATAGAACGAGCCAACTTCAATAACCTCAAGAACCTTTTTGTCAAGAGGTTTACCGAACCCGGATACTCTGACAACCTGCTAGTGCGCCTGATGAACGTTAAGCAGAAGGAGAGGGAGGGCATCCGCGACTATGTGACCCACGTGAGAAGCCTTCTTAAGAGAATCCCCTTAGGCGAAAGACCGACTGACAGGGCAGTGTCAACCGTATTCATCAGCGGGATTCGGGATGAAGAATTGTACAAGGCACTAGCAAGCAACTCGAGCTTGCAACGGGACGTGGTGGCTAGGGTTTTTGAGGAAGCCATTAGGGTTGATGACCAGCTGAAAGAGCAGAGCTCTAGGAACTCAAACCTAAAAGAAATCAACCCACGGAGTTTAGAGCGAGCGCCAACCTCTAGCGAGCGATCCAATGCATCGTCCCAAGATAAGGGGAAGGCCACCGAGATGGACCACGGCTTGGCCGGGTCAAGACGGAGCTGGCCAAAATACAAGACATGTTGAGGCGACCGATGCATCCGCACGTCCAGTGAGTGTACTGTGGAGGAAACCACCTGCCAGCAGAATGTCAGGACTCTAGGTCAAGACCCTGTGCTAACTGTGGAAGGTTCGGCCACGATGCCGCACACTGTAGACTACCACGAAGACTACCATATACGCAACCCTATGGCCAGCTCTACCCGGCTAACAGGCCACAGCCATTCTTCGGAAGGGGAGCCCCGCTAGCCCTACCAACGCCTAACGACATGAAGCCAGCGGTCCCTAGGCTGGACATAAATCCTACCGATATTCCTAGACCGCCTGGTCCTTATGTGACCCACCCACCGAGTGATGCTCCCGTGCACTACGTAGAGGAGCCCAGTGACGAAGAAACCTACATATACCCTTACGTCTCACATGACGACGAGGGCAATGCAATCCTCATGGATTACCGATCGGTGCCGATGATGGCATTAGGACGAGGACGGGGTAGAGGCCTGGGAGAGCAGACAGGATCCGGTCACTTGTTGGACGTGTGGACATCCCGGTCACATCTCATCACGCTGCCCAGAAAGAGAGCAGCAAAGTAGGGACAAAGCTGACCAAAGGTGCGCAGAGTGCGGAATCACCCATCTTTTCATAGACTGCCCAAAACGGAAGCCACCTTCTGGATCAACTAATTTGCCATCCGTCCCGCTGGAACTGTTTGGTGTTGAAAACCCCGATGGGGAGGCCACACCTATCCCCCTACGAGTGATGACCCGAGCACAAACGAAGCAGGCCGGCGTCTCTCTACCAGGACCTAGCAATCTTGACGCGACCTCAGTAGGAAAGAAGAGCCGTAGGCGGAAAAAGAAGAGATCAGAGGCTAAGGTCGCACTGAAAACCGGCAGCGTTACGACCTTACCCTAGGGAAAGAAAGTCTCAGACGCAGAGGCAGAGACTTCAGCCCCTAAAACAGCCCAAAAGGAGAGCGCTAAGATAGGGGAATACCCACACCCCAAGCGGCAATTAGAAGCCATAGAAAAGGTGAAGGAATGGGTGAGGGAGGCTCAACAGCACCTCAAGGATGTCGAACCCATCACGGAGGACGAGATTGATGATCTCTCCAGCATGAGTGCGCCGTTATCACTACCCCAACCTAAGTCTGTCGAGGTTGCTACGCCACAGGCAGTGCCGTCAAGGCCAAGCCTAGACGTGACAGACCCGCAGGACAGTTGCGGCCATTGGCCCGGACAGTCTGAACGAAGGGAAGGACGAGTGTTTGGCAATCTCCTAACCACACTAGTGACCACCCCTGTAACGGTTGGCCTGGGAGAGCTGCTCAGGCAGCACTCTGCCCTATGGCAGGACCTCAAGCATTGGGTCGAGAGACCACACGAGCAAGCTCTGGCAGATACTCAAGACCAGGATGCAAAAACGCACTTACCAAGTTTGACGCTACACTCCGGCCCTAAATCCTTGCACGTCAATGCCTTCTGGGAGGGCTCGGAGATGCACGCAGTCCTGCCAGTCCTAGCCCTGGGAGACGCAACGAGAAAGGGAATTGTAGACACAGGAGCTGGGGTTAGTGTGCTTAGCCATGTGGTGTTACAGAAGTGGGGAAACCCGCCTATCGAAGCTGCTCGGTTCAACGTCACGCTAGCAAACGGTATGCGAGTGAAACCATTCGAGGTCTTGAAGAATTGGCCAGTGAAGATTGCAGGAGTCCAGTTCTCTATCGACTTTATCGTCATGAAGGGAGTGGACTATGATATCTTGTTGGGTCGACCCTGGATGCGCAATGCTAGAGTTATCGAAGACTGGGGTAACAGCTTGATCTTCCTGGGCAACCGAACTAACGCTGTGAGAATAGAGATGGACACGTGGAAGACCTCGCCAGTCGACCTAGACGCCATCTCTACTCTACTCAAGGGAAACACCCAGGACAAGGAACCCTATGGGTCCTTAACTAAGTATATTCCTTGCCCAGAGGACGAACGGGACTGGATGCACGTTCTCGCTACACTCGACCTGCCGTTCTCAGATCATGAGGCATACGAGCAGGCTGTCAAAACAGTTGGCAAGCCAAGAGAAACACTCCCTACACCTGTCTACATGATGGCAGCAAGCCTCCATGAAGGGCCTAAACCTGTCGCTTTCCAAGTGCCTACCAACATGAGAGAACTCTAGGGAATACTGGGGCACTTAACGGACCGACTGGCACGCAACGCAGCCGCCAATCTCAAGCCTCTCCAAGACCTATTGGAAGAACCCGAGTGGAAGTGGACCAGGGTACACGAACTGAACCTCAGGTACAACTGGGCGTTGGTCCCCGACCAACAAGACGAGGCAGAGCAGGCCTTGGGGGGCGATGAGCAGTCTAGCGAGGCAGATTCCGGTGACGAATACGAAGATTGCCAACCCTTCGATGAAGGAAGTGAGGGTGAGATGGACATCATAGAATATGACACCGAAGGGCAAGAGATTGAGAAAATCCGGGCAAATGCTAAGCCGCAGACTAGACCGGCCCTTAGAATGGACCAAGGAGTCATGTGTGCGAAATGCAATCGTGCTTGGTTGGAACAGATGGGAGCTGTGGATTTTAAGCAAGCCGGCCTAACCCAACCAGGAACGGCAGCAATGCTTAGAACCGAATCGCCATCCGAACTGCGGCCGCCAGGGGAGACCACCTCCTCTAGTGAAAATGGGAAATTCGACTCTGAATCTGAAGTTACTTCAGATGATGACCCAGAAATCCCTAGGCCACCCATGACCAGACGCACCAAGGGAGACTTACCCATCCACCTGAGGCGCAGACGGGTATGGCAGAATGAAGCTAAGCGTCCCAACGATGCGCGATCAGAGGAACAAAGGAAGCCACAAGACCTCCCTAAGCGCTTTTCGAAATTCAAAAGAGGGGACAGGGTGGTGGTTCTGCTAAGTGCCAAGCACCAAGGGCAAACCCGCGAACCAATCGAAGGGCCAGCCAAGGTCAAGGAGGTAAACCTAATCCCTGGAAGGGGAAGTACCCCGACCAGTGTTCATTGCCGAGGACTTGACCACGGAAGAAGAGTCCAGCCTTGTCACTTTTTTGCGGGAGTACCGGGACGTATTTGCTTGGTCTTTAGATGAGCTACGAGGGGTAGATCCGAGTGTTGTGACTCACAACATACCCATGACAACGGATGCAACGCCGGTTAAGCAGCGACCATACCCCATGAATCAAAAGCACGCTCATGCTGTCAAGGAGGAAATTGACAAGCTGATGAGAGCCGGATTCATTTACGAAATTCAGCACACGGACTGGGTGTCACCCATAGTCATTGTGATGAAGAAAAACGGCAAGATTCGAGTGTGCATCAATTACAAGAAAGTAAACGCCGCGACAAAGAGAGACAACTACCCCTTACCATACACCGAGCACATGCTTGAGAGGGTGGCAGGTAAGGAAGCCTACAGTTTTCTGGATGGCTTCTCGGGGTAAATCAGGTGCAAGTGCACCCTGCGGATAGGCACAAGACCGCCTTCGCCACTGAGTGGGGCGTCTTTGCATACGTAGTCATGCCATTCGGGCTAACCAACGCCCCCGCCACCTTTCAACGCCTCATGTGCACCATATTCAAGGACATGCTTCACAAGGAGTTAGAGGTCTTTGTCAATGACCTGTGTGTCCATTCGGCCTGGACCCAACATCTCGAAAAACTCCGCACGGTCTTTGAATGGTGTCGTTTATACCGTCTCTCCCTCAACCCCCTAAAATGTCAGTTTTGGGTGAAGCACGGATGCATCTTGGGACACATGGTGTCCAAGAATGGCATTGCCACGGACTTCTCAAAGGTCAAGGTCATCGTGGACCTTCCACCCCCAAGTAATTACAGGGGAGTTCAATGCTTCTTAGGTCACACAGGATACTATCGGTGGTTTGTACTGAACTACGCGCTGATCGCTAGGCCATTGTACAAACTGCTAATTGTCTTCGAGTGGACTGAAGCATGCCAACGAGCCTACGAGAAACTGAAAAAAGCCCTAATAACGGCACCTATCCTACGATCCCCAGATTGGACTATGAATTTTCACGTGCACATTGACGCCTCTAAGTTTGCCGTGGGGGCAGTGCTGTGCCAACCTGGTGAGCATAACTTAGATTACCCAGTGAGTTTTTCTAACAGGCAGCTCACTGAGACAAAGATGAATTATTCGACAACGGAAAGGGAGGGATTAGCCATGGTATTCGCCGTGAAGAAGTTCCAGCATTACCTACTGGCCACCCCCTTCACCTTCTTCGTAGACCATCAAGCCTTGCTCTATCTAGTCAACAAACCTTGCGCTACAGGACGTATAGCCCGATGGCTTCTCCTGCTCCTGGAGTTCGACTTCTCAGTGGTGGTACGGAAGGGAAAACAACACTACATGGCTGACCATCTGTCCTGTATATCCACAGGAGAAGCTGCTGGACAAGGCATCGTGGACGAGTTACCCGACAGCCACTTATTCCACGTATCCAGTGAAAAAGACCTATTCAGGGCCGATCTGACACCATACTGGGCAGACGACATAGTCCAAGTGCTCGAGCATGGGCTGCCCGAACGACCAATAGAACGGGTACGGCTTAGGTGCTTAATCCTGAAAATCCAGCCCTATCAATTGATTGCAGGCCAGCTCTATAGGTTGGGGCAAGACGGTTTGCTACGTAGATGCGCATGTGAGCATGAGATGCATGATGTGCTCTTAGAGGCGCACAACGGTATTGCGGGAGGACACTTTAGCGGGGACACTACAGCACGAAAGGTGTTGCAGTCCCAGCTATGGTGGCCCACACTCTTCCGCGATGCCTCACAATTTGTCAAACATTGTGACGAGTGCCAATGGACAAGGGTCCCGGTCTGTAAAGATCAGATGGAGTTAACCCCGGTTATCGCTCGCCAACCCTTCGAAAAATGGGGGATTGACTTCATAGGACCCATCAGCCCCGCGGCACAATATTCACAGGCTAGACACATGGTGGTGGCCACGGATTACCTCATCAAATGGGCGGAGGCGAGGGCCACGCGGAAAAATGACGCTAGGACAACTGCCAAGTTTTTATGGGAGCAAGTAATCTCGTGTTTTGGTTGCCCCATCGAATTGGTTAGCGACCAAGGAATGCACTTCATCAACGAAGTGATAGCCCATCTCCTATCCACCTTCCTCATCATCCATCGCAAATCCTCACCATACTACCCTCAGGCTAATGGCCAGGCTAAATCAACCAACAAAATTCTCATCACTGTCCTAACCAAAGTAGTCTCAGCCTCACGAAGTGACTGGGATAACAAGTTGATGGCAGCCCTGTGGGCCTACCGAACAGCTTATAAGACGGCCGTCGGATAAACGCCTTTTAAGCTAACCTATGGGACTGAAGCTATTCTCCCATTAGAATTCTTCGTCCCTAGCCTGTGGATAGCATTCCAAGAACGATGGGAAGGGAGGGAGGCATGGACGCAACGCTTGGTCGAGCTAGAACACCTGTCAGAGGTTCCACCCATGCGCTTATCTGTGAGAAAGCCAAACGCAAAAGCTGGTTTGACAAACATGTCAAGCAACGAGAGTTTGAGCCGAGTGACCTAGTGCTCCTCTATTCAATTAAAGGACACAAGCAAAAGATGAAATTTAGAGGTCTCGGACCCTTTAAGGTCCGCACAATCAGCCGAACTGGTAATGTCGAGCTGGAAACACTGGATGGTGAGGGAATGGGCTTCTTCAACGGCAGTCGAATCAAGAAGTACTATCCGCCCACTCATCCGCTGCATGAACAACCAATGGTGGAAACGCCTGTTAAAATACGAGTAGCCACACTTACGGAAATCTGCGAGAATGAGGAGGAGCCTGTAGAACCCGCCTACCTCCGCATCACGGTCATGGCCAAGCAGACGTGCTCCTTCAACGCCCTGATTGACAAGGGGGCGGATTTTAACATTTTGACGCATGAGCATTGGACCCAACTTGGCGCACCAATGCTTCATCCCACAACAGCCAGATTGAACCCATACGGGGCCCAAACCTACCCGATCCTCGACACGTGCAGAGTTGCCATTTCTATCGAGACTGAAACTATTCCCATGTTGTTTTATGTCTTACCCGATGCCAGGAATGCAAGCACAGAGTCATTGCTCGAGCGAACTTTTAAAAAGCAGACCCGTTGCAATGTTGATTATGAGTCGCAACGCATCCACCTAACAATCGGGAGTGTGCCTATTGTCACGACTTTCAGCAAGGGCCTCGTAACCCCAGCACCGCTCACGAGGCCACCGATAGAAATAGCCGCACCTAGGACTAAGGAAGAGGGCCGTGCATATCTACTACACCCAGATCCCCACGCACCGCGGCCCGCCACACCCAAAGCAAAACCCCAATAGACTCACTTGCAATGGGTGCCTAAGAAGCCTCGAGATCGGTCTAGAACCAGACGCGAGTGTCCACGAAGCACCTACAAACCTAAACCTAGGAGACCAAGATGCCATCATCACAAGCGCCGCGTGATTAAACAAATATGGGTCCCTAAAGTCCTCCTGCGTGCACAAGGCTACTATGAGGGGAATGCCTCGCTGTGGATCCCCAAAATCCCAACTGACACAGGTCCTGGTTCTATGTCAACCTCAAGGCCTTGTCCCCTGACACCTCAAGACCACGAATCACAGGGTCCACCCCAGTCATCCGACTCCTTTGCGAGTCAACCCACGGGCGTCACACACGCCCAACGACCCAAGCAACGGCCATCACCATAGGAGGCATCACCCAACCAACCCAACCCGCAGCTCAGCAACCCTGCTGACCGCAGTAGCATAGCCCCTAAGATCAAACCCGACCCATCCGTCCAACCAACGCCCGGGTTGCTGACTCAAACAAGCCCCCAGCTGTGCAGCTCTGTACTGACAGAACCTCCAGCTCCAGCAAACCCCAACCACCCGCCGGCCTTAAGCCTTCCTATGAATGGAAGTCATTCCTAACGCTGGCTGTTGACCTCTCCGAGAACACGGGGGATGATGTCGTGGACTGCATCAAACAGCTCGGTGCCACCTTTGTTGCACTGGCTCTCAGCTATGACCGCCTGGACTTGGGACTGTTAGCAGAACCCCTTGCAACTGACGTGCGCACTATGCCTTGCTCTTGGGAGACTTTTGAATTCGCCTTTGCACAAGCTTCTCGCTCTGCCCTGAGCTGCTCGCTCGCGAGGTCTCCAAAGAGCAAGCCATTAAGCAATGCCTCATCCCATCATTTGACCCACGCACGACGTTCGGCCTCACTAGCCAAGAAACAGCAAGGTTGTCCCACCTGGCGGACACAGAATCACCCTTCTTGAAGCAGTGGTATGCTCTTCGATTGAAATGGGCAGTTGAGGGATGCCGCATAATGACCAACGCCGAGCCATCAAAACGGCCAAGTATGACCCCACATACGTCGCGCCACCTCGTATCGAGTGTTAACCACTCTTCGAGGTCGGACCATATCTTAGGGCACCCCTATCTCGACCGCATCCTGACAGAAGAAGAGCTCCACATCGCAAGTCAGGTCAACTCCGGTGATTTCCTCACCGATGTCCTCACATACATCACCCACGTAGGCATCCGACCCTGTGACCTGGACTACTCTGCACACTTAGAATATAACCCTAACTTCTACGATTGGCTCCTCCACAAATAAACATGAATGCCTTGCGCCCACAACCTCCAATCCTGGGACGAATTTTTCTTTTCCACAAGGGGGATGGGGCAGTAAATGGAGTTAAAACTAAAAAGTAAACCAAGCATGAAAGTTCAAACTAAAAAGTGAACCAAGCATGAAAAGGCTCCAAATTGAAATGCCATGCAGAAATAGGTGATAGAAGTTTGAAAGAAAAAATCGCAGTTATGAATGATAAAATCTGCTATGGTCGTCCAGCAAATTGGTTGCCAAAAATACTAAAAAGTGAATTGACTGAATGTACAGGTGGCGACCATGGCAGGTCAAGACAAAGCTGGCAAACTCCCTTTCTCGGAGGAAGAACAGGTGCGGTACGGCCTCACTGTGGAAACCAGAGCATTCAATCAACTGAAGTTCCGCCACATATTCAACTTGGAAGACGTGGTTATTGAGGAACCAACAGTAGGACGGATCATAGAGCAATGCCACTTACAAAGGTATCTGGACGCAGTGGGCCAGAGGATAAACTACACCCTGTGCGCCAAGTTCCTGCGCACCTTCAACAAAAATAGGGGCACCGTCACGGTGCGGGACAGGGAAGCCACCAGACAGGTGCAGGTTGAACTGACCCCTGAACTGATAGAAAGGGCACTGGGGCTTCCGAACAAGGCGGAGAAGAAACCAAAAAGGGACGTCTATGCCATGTTGGGAATGGACAAAGTGAAGGTCCACACCAACGACGAAGTCAACCTGGCAGACATCCCTGATCCAGAGATTCAACTGCAGGCAAAAATGATGTATACCCTATTTTCGAGTCAACGGTACAATAGCATCATGTCCAGGATCAATGTGCCTCTACTCGAAAGCATCGCTGCTCAGGCACTGGATGAGGTGAACCTCAACGGGTTTATGAGAAGGACAATTGAGGCCTCGGCAAAGGCCCTGGCAACAGGAGGAAGGGCCGTAGCAGGAGAATCCCCTTCACCTCGATCAACTCGCAAAGCCTCATCCTCCAAGGCCTCCACCATAGGTTTTGGAGGTGCCCTCACTGCGATCATCCACGAGGCAATAGGGCAGGGACGAGCGGGAGAGGACAAACAGGGAGATGGCGGAAAAGGGGGCGAATTGCCGTCGCAATCCCAGCCTCAGGCGGAAGAGCAGTCTGATCAAACAGAAACGAACAATGACGAGGAGGGAGAACCCTAGGCTGCATCAAAAAGGAAGGCGGAGCAACGGATTAAAGCCCTGCACGGAAAGAGAGAGGAGGAGCGAAGGAGAAAAGAGAAGGAAGAGCTTGAATGGGCCCGAAGAGAGTCGGTAAGGGAAGAGGAGGAAAGAAGAAAGAGGGCTGAGGAGGAGCTCAGGAGAAGGGAAGAAGAAGAATTGGAGCTGTCGACCCATCGCTCCATCGAGGAACAACAGAGAAAAGACGTGGAAGGAGCAGGCAATCCATACCAACCTGAAGCACCCGGCCCCAGCACTGGTATGCCGGAGCCTGTGCAGCTGCCTCCTGCAGAAGGGAAAGGAAAAGACCCAGTCAGGCCCGTCTCCCCTCTCCTCGTACCACCCATGCAAGCCACCCCCCTCAGGGTGACACCCCCTACCACCGCCGCCCTGGGGCACACCCCAAAGATTGATGAAAGCAACGTGGTCACCTGGTTGCAATTCTTGGTGGAAAGAGAGTTGGCAAGGGAAACGGCCGAGGCCACCCCAGTTTCAGGTGCCAAAAGGGTAGCGACGGCCGAGCTGGAGCCAGGGCCAGAAGTGAAAAGACAAAAAGTGGAGAAGATTGCCACCACTACGATCATGTCCCACTCCCCACCTCCAACAGGCCACTACGATGACTATGTGAAGGAGCTGCTCGCACAATTGCAAACGGCCAGGCAAGAAAGGAGGATGGCGGTGGAGGAGCTGGCAGCGGAACGCGAATCACAAGCCGCCCTCCAACTAGACAAAGTGAGGCAGATAACAGAATATCAAAAGGAAATCGTTGTGCTTAGGGAGGAGGCCAGCACCAAGGAGGCGGAGGAGCTAAAAGCCCTAAAGGAGCGCGACGCTGCCTGGGAGGGAAGAAGGAAAATCCTAATGGAGCGTCTCACCAGGGAGAGGGAGACAACTGCCCACCTTTAGCGCAAGAATGAGAAGATCGCAGAGGAGCACCGAGAGCAGTCCCGCTTGCGCCATGAGCTTGAAACCCAGCAACAACAATTTATGGCGATGACCCTCCAACAATGGGAAAGCCTGGAAGACATGGAGAGGCAGGTAAAGGAATGGTCCAATCATAACGAGCAGAGAGTGCGGGACTTAGCACGCCGGCTGGCCAAGGCTGAGGGAGACAGGATGATGGCTGAAAACCAGGCAGAGGCAGCCCAGCTCGCTATGATAGCTCAGCAGTGCACTTTTATCAACACGCTGCTCCACACCACCCAATCAGAAACAGATGAGGCCAATGATCAGCTGTAGAGAAAGCTAACCATTGCGCGCAGGGCCCTCATGGCAGGCCTGCACGTACCACTGCAGCTAGGAGGCCCGCCGCAGAGCCTAAAAGAACAAAGAAAATATCTGGCACAAGTAGGATTGACAACACAGGAGATGGACGACCTTGGGTTCACTGAGGAGAAAACACAGGAGGAGGAGCAAGCAGAAGGGGGTGAGCCAGAGCTTGACCTAGGGCCTCAAGGAGAGGAATATGTCCCACCACCCCCTCAACCCCAACAAACCGAAGTGCCACCCCATGACACATTTGCCGAGCGAAGAGCGGCCCACACCACCCGAAGGAAGGAGATGGTGGAGAAGGCAATAAGAAAGCTGAAGGCCAGACATGCCCAGAAATAGCCTGCCCCTTTCCCGCTGCGCACCCAAGACTCCCCCGCTGAATACCGCGCTGAAATGATTATCTGGGAGCAGCAGGAGTATAGCCGAGACCCCTTCGATCTACGCTTCGAGTTTCCCACCGCCTTGAATAGGGTGCTGCCCATTCAATTGGTGGAGGATGTCATCGCCATGGGGGCCCGGCTCAAGGCTAAATGGTTAGCAGAGCGTGAGGCCCACCCAACTGCTTGGGGGGCCGAGGACCGCGAGTTTTGGCAAGACAAAGTCCTCCAGGTACCTCGCACAGTGGAAGGCTATAATTGCCAACCCACCTGCAGGCGGCGCATTTTTTATGTCAACCTGGAGGCATGGATGGCGTTTTCCAACACCCTCCCTTCAGAGAGGAATGACCCCACCTTTATGCCGTATCCTCAAAGGGTAGGAGTGGACTTTAACCCGTCCATCCACGGCAAGTTTGACTTCCCCGTCATTTATAATGCCAATACCACTTCCCATAGGAACGCTCTTCTCTTCACCCTTCCCGACTTGTACAGCTCTATAGATAAATTCCTTAATGAATTCACCTCTTGCCCCGACCCAGCATTCATCACCACCTGTAACTACCTTAGGTTAATTAGAATCCTAGTATACCAAGAACCCGCACCCCAAGAACGCCACCTTCCACCCCTCTATTTTGACCCCAATGCCATAGATAGCACCACCATGACCTGTCTCATGATGCGTGCTGCTCTTTTACCATCCTTCTGTGGTGCACTGCTGGAAGACATGAATGACAGCAAATTCACACAGTGCAACCACCCCTTTCTCTCCACCACCACCCTCAAAACCCGCCTCCACATTAAGGGCTACTTGCTAAGCCAAAAATTCCTTAACAAGGCCCCCCGCCCTCCGCCCACCCTTACCCACCATTCGGATGATGAGGAGTAGAACTCCCGTTATCCCTTGTACCGCTGCCTCCATGTACCCACCCCATTCAAAAAAAAAAAGAAGAAGAAGATGATGATGAAGATGAAAGAAAGAAAAAAGAAAGCAAAGCTTTGACGACAATGGCAAACCCCTAACAACGTCTCCAAGCAGGCGTCAAAGGTGTACTTCATCTTTTCATTACCACATTTCTGCTCTACACGGCCCCACGCCGACCAGTCTTCTAGCTAAGTAATATCTAAGTATGCACAAGCACCGCACTCACATAATACCTACACAGAACTAATTCACAGTTTGGGTCCTCAAGTGCAGGACAATACTCTCAGCTTGCTTAGAGTTCGACCTGTCTCCCAAACTCCTAAAAAAATGTCTTGTGCACAATACAAAGACTAGCACTACCCTTAGGGAGAGACCACCTGACAGGTTTTCAATTGCAGGTGTTGACGACCACAGCACAAGTGGCATTCGTTCTTCATCAACGTCCAATGCTAATTGCCCACCCAGCATCCGACAAGCCGGAAAGATTGTCCTATGCAGCATCCCCAACAAACCCCACGCGAACCGGTCACCAGTACATGCCCCAGGCGCCCCTATCCCCTAAGTCTTCAGTGCATGCTACCACCTGCTACCTACGCCAATGAGTGCCATGGGACTGGCACTCGTCTAGGAGGGGGGTAATGTTAAACCCAACACGAAGAGAGTGAAAGAAAGTGGAAAAGACGCAGGGCAAAGGCAGAAAAAAGGTAGTCCGACGGAAGGAAAAAAAAAATGAGAAAAGGCCAAAAGCGCAAGGACAACCTTAAAAGGCCAAGGCAAACACGAAAAGGGAAAGGCGCATAAAAAGTGCACCCTAAAATCTTGTAAAAAGAGTGCCGGCTCTCACCCGTGCAATTTGTAAATATAGAAGGGTAGTGAAAAGGAAACAAGGAAGATAAAAGGACAATGGAAAACAGGGCCTAGGCTATGACCGGCCATGTAAAAAAGGGAAAAAGGGGATGACCGCCCAAAAGGGAAGTAGGGTTTTGTATATAAAGTTGAAAAGTGAATGAAGAGCTCATTCTTTGGTGTGGCAAAACTAGTCTTCTTCTTCCTCTCTTCTTCTCTCCTTCTTGCTTGTGTATGCTCTTGAGAGAGGGAGTGTGAGCGTGAGGGAGTGAGTGTGTGTGAGAGTGAGGGATCAAGAGGGTGAAGCTCTTCACCATCTCCTCTCCCCTACTTCTCTTCTCTTCTCTTTCGCGCGCGGCTATGGAGGATGGAGCTTGGAGATGGAGGAGACTTGAGGATGCTTGAGCTAGCATCGAGAATCGTGGAGCTACCAGAGTGTGAGAGAGAGGAGGGTACTCGATCAAGCATCAAGGTAAGTTCACTGCATTTGTAGGATCGACGGCGCGTCAGCTAGGTGAGAGATAGCCATGAGAGCTCGCTTGGAATGCTTGAAACAATAAGTGGTCCGTGGGTCTTGGCGGTTGAGCAAAAGCTCCCACAATGGACTTGTCTACTACAAAACAAGGCTGTGTATACCAGCAAGCCAGTCACTTAAGCAGAAGATAATGTGGGAAGCTCATGATTCCCCTTTCGCAAGACATCCTGGCTATGCTAAGACTCTTAATGCAGTTAGGAAGAGCTACCATTGGGAGAGGCTCAAAGGTGACGTTCTCAAATATGTCACTCAGTGTTTGTCTTGCCAACGTATCAAAGCCAAGCATGTCCTGATGCCAGGTTAACTGCAACCGCTTGACATTCCCCAAATGAAATGGGAATTCATCAGTATGGATTTTATTGTAGGCTTACCCCAAGTCCAGGGAGGATACAACTCCATCATGGTTGTGGTTGATATCCTTACCAAGGTTGCACACCTTATTCCAGTAAAGACAAACTATAAAGCCGCCGGCATTGCAAGATTGTTTATCAAAGAGATATTCAAACTACATGGTTTACCCAGAAGAATCATTAGTGATCGAGATTCTCTCTTCACATCACACTTCTAGAGAGCTATCTTTGAAGCTATTGGGACTCAACTCAGTTTTAGCACCGCCTACCATCCCCAAACGGATGGCCAAACAAAGCGAGTAAATCAAGTCATCGAGGATATGCTTAGGGCATACTGTTGTCGAGAGCCGAAGAGGTGGATTCAATACTTGCCTTTGGTAGAATTTGCATGCAATGCTTCTTATCAGCAGAGCATTTAGATGACTCCTTTCCAAGCATTATATGGTCATGACTGTCGAAGTCCCCTAAATTTTTTCGATCCAACCTTAAGGGTTCAAGCTTCAAGACAGATGTTGGAAGACATGGATGATCAAATAAAGTCAATAAGACAGGTCATACAAGCGGCCAAGGATAGACAGAAGGCATACGCGGATTTGAAGCATCAAGAAAGGGTCTTCGAAGAAGGAGACATGGTCTTCATTCGCGTACGCCCTGAAAAGACTTATCTATCCTTAGGAGATTGCAAGAAGCTAAGTCCAAGGTATTGTGGGCCTTACAAAATCCTCAAATGCCTAGGACCTAATGCTTATAGATTGCAACTCCCTGAGAACCTAAAGATTCACAATGTATTCCATATCAGCCTATTGAAAAAATATGCACCCAACCCTAACCATGTACTTGATGACCAACAAATTGTAATGCCTAGTCAAGGAGTCCTTGAACTAATGCCGGACAGGATCTTAGATGTTAGGGAGAGACAGTTAAGATCCAGAACCTTGAGAGAATGCCTCGTCTAGTTGAAAGATTATCCCGAAGAGGATGCCACTTGGGTAGATGAAGGCACTCTCAACCATCAATATCCCCAGGTTATCTCGAGATGAGGACACCTCGATTCCTCTAAGGGGGAGAGAATGTAATATATCAAATTCACTCCTATTAAGGTTAAAGGGAAAAAAAAATTTCTCCTATCCTCCTGTCCGCGACGGTCGAGCTGGAAGGGGGGAAGGGAATAGAAGAGCCAGCAAGCTCCTCGCTAGAGCTTGCTCGGCTTCATAGCCATGCGAATGGACACGTTTGAGGGGGAGGATTCCCTCCCCTCACCTATATAATTGAGGGAGGACCGCAGGCTACTGAGAAGGGGAAGAACGGAGACTCTGTGAAAAGGGTGAGAGAGGCGGATACACTGTCGCCGTCTTTGTTCTTGGTGGGGGTACCTTTGATAGTTCAATACTCGAGATCTCAGGTGGTGTCTTTAAGAGATAAGAAGGAAGGGGCTGTCGTGAGCAACATCGCCAAGCTGCCGTGAGGACAAAAGGGAGGCTGACGGCATTCAAGAATTCGTCGAGGGGAGGGAAGTGCTGCTGTAGTCCGCCGATCCATGGCCACGTCGCCATCTGCCACCTTCTTCTGCCACGTGGATCCACGGCACTAGAAGCTTCTTAGAAAGCTTCTATAGCTCCTAAGAAGCCCCCCTTCCTATACCCTTCATTAACTTTTCACCCCCTCCTGGTTTTTTTAAACCCTTAAGTCTCCTTCCCATGGATGACCCTCCCTCCGTGCTTTATAAGCCTTAAGCCCTTTCTCCCTTAAGCCCCCTTCCCTTGGATGGAACCCCCCAAAGAACTAAGGCTTGAAAAGTCTTATCCACCTTAACCCCCGTATTTAACTTATTACCCCCTTCTTGTGCTTTTTACCCCCTTTCACCCTTCACGTTTCCCCTTGGTTTGAAACTTACCCCGTGTCCAAAAATCCCTTCAAGATCCCCCTTTTTATACCCTTTCAAGGCCCTTCATATGTTTGTGAAACCACACTCACACACTCCCTTTTTACCGTGTATATACCCCTATAGAGCCTTTTTAGTCTTTGTAAACCTTTCCCTCCCGAAGAAGCTAAGACCTTAAAGGTCTTATTACCCCCTTCTCGTGGTCAATCCCTTAACGGCTCCTTGCCTCAAAAGAGAGAAGAAGAGTATTGAAGCGACAGTGGAATTCCGAAAAGGAGTGTAAACCTGCCTTCACGTTCGAAGGATTACAACTGCGATGCTGCCTAAGAAAGTCCAAGGAGTAGCTGCGGGAGGGTCATCTCCCAGTATCCATGTGGATATCTCACCCCAAAACCAGATTTTTCCTTCTTGGTTTTATATCGGTTTTAATTCAATCATGCAAGATGAATTGTTAGGGACAATATATATTTTGTCCTAGTTATTTACGATGAAGGAATTTAGTTTAATTGAACATGCAAAATGGATAAAGTATAAAACATAGTTTTCCTTCGAATAGCATTATGCATTGAAACGAATTACGAGCAAGATTATCTCCCTACTATAGTAGTATATTTCGGTTAAATCTTGAAGGTATAAAAATTGCATCTTGCACCATTAACCCCTATTCTTTTTACAACGAATCATCATAGAATGTGAAATTCATGAAAGGTTTCTTACGTTGCTTAAACTCTAGGAAGTTATCATTGCTAACTGCATATCTTAGCAAGGATAAGATTGTTTATTTGGCATGAGTTTTGTTCGCAAGGAAAATTTGAGATTAATTGAATTTACCTAACCTCAAAGCAATAAAGTTTAGGACTGAAAAATCAATTGTCACATAGATAACAAATCGTGCCGAGGTGATCTCGATATTACCTTCTAAAAGTTAATCGAATTAACATAAACTTAGAAATACCTATGCTGCGAAATATTCATTGGGAATAATTTAAAATCCAAGAAACGTTTATACCTTAAATACTTGCCCACCTTCCCTGATTGTAGGGTCAGTAAATCGTAAACAAAAAAAAAAACTAGGGTTTGTCCCTGAGGTTCTTAAAGAAAATAATAAAAGCTAAGAAACCCTAGGACTGACAAACGTCAGTTTAAAGAAACTAAAACGGATTGTTTTGTAACTCCACTATCGCATAGTTTGCGCTGCAAGTACGAAATCATATGGTCTTGTGATTGATTCACAAGAAGAAAGGTTGAATACCCTCAAAAAGGATGGCGGATCCTTACGCAAGTTATCTTGCAAAAGGATGTATTCTTTGATATCCTTCTAAATAATGAAGGTTAAAAACTGAAAACTAAAGTATCCAATGAACTTTAGGGTTGACCAAGTTGGGTTAATAGGGTACGCCCTAACCCAGAATATAAAGGATCTTGCCAAGTTGCAAGGCACCCCGGATCGAGTGCTAGATGCATTTAAAAGGAAAGATTCCTTCCTTAGCAGTTTACCAACAACAAGATCGATTAATGGAAATGTTTGTGCTTGCTAGATATTTTAGAGCATTGTTTGATTTACGAATTACAAATTAAATGAATATATATACTTCAGGTTGAAGGCCTGAAGGGAGAGGCACCTTCAGTTGCCCCCGACTGCATGCTTGACCCTAACCAAGGGGGTTGTTGACCGCGCCGGGAATGTGGACCAAACCCGGCGCGAGAGGTCTCTCCGTTGAGCACTACTTAGAGCAGGAGGACGCTTGGGTGCCAGGGGGGGCTCTGGCTGTAAATCCCTCACCTTCCGGGTCCTGCGCAAGAGGCTAACATGACTCGGGATTGGATCTCGAGGCCCGTATACTAGTCTACAGGCGGAAACTTGGAATAGTGATCCCTGTGGATTGCTGGATAGCCTTCGGGCGGATTATGGACAAGCCTACGGGCGGAACTCCTTGTTTTTCAATGATAAATATGATGAGATATTAATAAAGAACTTGTCTGATATTGTTTTTTCATGTCACGTGATAAGATTTCGTGAAAGAACCAGTGCTTAACGGATTAATTAAAGAAGTTGATTGTTACATGTCCAATTAATGTGTTAGATAATTACATAACTAAAACAAACCGAGGAAAGTGCGGAGGATAGGCCATGGGTCCCCTCCTACGGTTGGGTGGTCCCGGTTGGCCGGGAACTTTTCTCAAATCTCGAAGAACAGCGGGATGATCATCAAAGGACAGGAACAACGAAAGCGATGACCTAGAGTTATGTCTTACCCGATTTACGTTGTTTTAGGGGGACGGAATGGGACTATGCCTTATGGCAGAGAGGTTGAGCTTTGCATCCCTCTCGTTTCCCATTCTCTTTGAACCAAGTGCAACATGAATCCGCCTCGGACCTGGCGTTTCTACGTAAAGTAATTCGCTTGGGTCCGACGCTAGTTGCTGTTAGGAAATGACCAATCAGGAAAACCCAAATTCCGATCGATCCTAGGTGGGAATGGCTAGAATACTTCCACTACGTGGGAGACGCGGAAAGCCCTAGATCGCAAACCCCGTAACATTCCCTGGGAGTGCCGGGCGGAGCTTTCTAGGCATCCTTTCCGATGGACTGCGAAGACGTGTCCTGGATGATACTAGTGGACACGTTACACACACACACACTCTCTCTCTCTCTCTCTCTCTCTGTTTTTATTTATTAATAACCAATAATTCTCTCTCTTTAATTCAATTCTTAATACTTTCTTCTTAAATATTTATTATCTATGTCTTTTGCTTTACTTTCTCTATCTTCTCTTTATGTTTTGGTTTATAAATAGTTCATTTTTGAACATTTTATTTCTTAATTGTTTAATTTTACTAGTTTGTTTGTTTTTAAAATAATATCTTATCTCCCAATGCTTTATGTTTTATCATATATTGTGTGTGCTTTACCTTGAAATACCAACACACATGTGCAAGAGTTTTCCACAAAGTTAAACTATATTGTATAACTGTATTTAGTGTGAGTGTAATAACAAATTATAATGCCTATGTGTGGAGTATTTAGGGTTTTAAAAACCCTATTACCAAGTGAAGCATGTCTTAGAGTGCGAAGCACACTCCATTTTCATGGAGTTTTGTGTGGTCAAGCCACAAAGCACGTAGTTTGTTTGCATTAAATTTACATACAACAAGGATAGATCCTTAAAATGCAAGGTCTTAAAACATATGTTAAACATATAGCTAGTCAAGGCAAAGCAGGGATACTAAAGGAATGTATAAGAAAGGAAAGGCTCACATAATCAATAAAGACAAGTTGAAATCAAGAAAAGGGCTCACATGATGGGTCTAGAAGAATCAAAGGAATCCTAGTTTCTCACATGAACAATACTTGAAAATCACATCAACATTCTTTAGTGAGCCTAAGTGCTCCTCAACAAGTAACCAAGCCATTTATGGAATATCATATCCTTACATGTGCACGTCTATTACACCTCATAAGGATATGCATGCTCACATAGTTATGCAATGGCCATGAAATATTTAATGCCTCTCACGAACAAACAAGGATAAAGCCTTAAAATGCAATGTCTTAAAACAAATGTTAAACATATAGTTAGTCAAGGCAAAGTAGAAGTGATGGGATACTAAAGGAATATAGAAGAAAGCAAAGGCTCACATAATCAATAAAGACAAGTTAAAATCAAGAAAAGGGCTCACATGATGGCTTTAGAAGAATCCAAGGAATCCTAGTTTCTCACATGAACAATACTTGAAAATCATATTAGCATTCTTTCATGAGCCTAAGTGCTCCTCAACAAGTAACCAAGCCATTTATGCAAGGAATATCATATCCTTACATGTGCACGTCTACTACACCTCATAAGACATGTATGCTCACATAGTTTTGCAATGCCCATGAAGTATTTAATGCTTCAACTTACCTATTATGCATTTTGAGGCTTAGATTTTAGAAGTGGCAAAATCTTTCAAAAATAGCTCTATAATATATGTAAACTTGTAGATGGTTTAATCAACTCCCCTTGTATGTAATGCTAGTATTTTATGTTTAAATAATTTATGATATAGACTAACTTGAGTATCGCAGATTAAAGAGAAGGGAGATAGGGATAATATGACTAGTTTTGACAAATTAAATGAGTCACATCACCTTTGGCAACTATCAAGATAGTACACCTAACCAATTTTGCAAATGTGTGGAAAGTAAGGATGGAAAACCTACTTAAGCTTGCCGAATGGCTAGTTGAATAATCTTTATCTACTTAGCTACACACTAGCATCACCTATTAACGTATTTGAAACCTTTCCTATCCCAAAGCTTTTGGGCAAGATCATGCAAGTAAGTTAGGGCCCGTTCGAAGTTGAATTGCGGATCAAGTTGCCCAACTACTTGAATTTACGTTATGCCCAAAAAACAATGCAAAGCATTTATAACTAATTTACCTTACCCAAAATGTGGTCTTATATGAAAGAAACTTGATAAAAGTGTACCAAAAGAGGATGTACTTTTGTTATCATATCATATTCACTTGTGAATGTGGATCCATTTTGTAGTGAGCTTCACAATAATCAAACATAGTGCAACCAGCTGTTTTGTATTTGGTGTGAACATAAGCATTGTGGTTTAGCTTTAACACATGAAGTGGACATCTACTTTGTGTTGGTGTGAACACTTTTAAGTAACCATCTAATCGGTGTAAGGACGAAAAGAATAAGAACAGTGGTGATGGTCCTTAGACATTGAGGAGAGCACATTGACCATGGGGGGTTGGGGGGATAAAGTACGAGATACACCTAGCTAGTGCATTCGAATTTCACATAAGCTTATATGAGACATTAGTTGGCTACTCACAAACATGCAAATCATACATGTAATAAAGCTCATGAAATTGGTTCAAACTCAAAATCCTATTGAAACATGCAATTAAATATGTAGCTTTGCAATTCACCCTTTTAACTAAAGAATTTGTAATTTGAGAAATGTTTTATCACCATCAACTTAGATGGTCCTCTATAAACTTTGAGACCTAAAAGCCAAGTGATGGCATGGGCAAGTCCATGGATATTGAATTTTGATTCACATGAGTTCTACTTCTTTCAAAAACTTGTTGAATTCAAGGGCCTCTCATGAACTTCTAGATTACAAGAGTTTAGACATGTACTTTCTTTGAGCTTCTACAGACACAACACTAATAGATAGGGTGTTATCTTGAAGCTTGACAAGTGACCCATCAATTTTAGGCACAAAGTTATGGTTTGAGAGAGGACTTGTGATATGATATGCCATCTTATGGACTAGACAATATTGCATAATAATTTTTGACGTACTTGGTTTAACCACAACAAGTCTCATTGATATGATGGCTTCCATTGGGTGCTTGAAGACTCTCATGATGAAACAATGATTTTGAATTGTCTCCTTGAATTCACTACTATAACTTGCACATGGTTTGGTGACCAATAGTTCATATGAGCCACTTGTACAAGTCAATGGTCATGCATGTGGCAGTGTTTGCATAAGTGAATTAACCTATGCAAGTCAATGTAGTCAACATAAATGCTGGTGAGGTTGACAAAGTTAACAGACCTAGTTTCTTCGAAAAACAAAACTGAATCTACTAAATGGAGTACCCTAAAAAATAGTGAATACTCTCTTTACTTACCAAGATAATGAAGATATGGTATGTATTAATTCGCTTGCTGGCATGTTCTTGCTCATTTTGACAATCTATCTCCTACGCTCAATGTTCTCTCTTGTTAAATTTAGGCCTATTTTTCTCTCTTTTGCATGCCTTTTTTTCATCACATGACAGCATGTAGTCTGTTCCTTTGAACTACGCGGGCACGGGTTACTTGAACGTGCGAACCGACGTGCAAGTTGAGGGACTTATGCATGTATGGGCTCTTACACTACTAGAGATGTGACTTGTTGGGGTTTGGGCAAGGGCTTTGGACAGGGCCATAGGGACGCACTTTAGTGATGCCAAGCAACGGGAGCGCATGTCCGCATGGCAAGGTGGCAAGCGATTAGCAAAGTTAAAAAGCAAAGCACGCAATTAAATGGAAAAGCCGGGGGGCCTAAAGTAAAAGTTAAAACCAGCCATTATCAATTAGGGTTATTTACATTTATGGACTTTGGGACTGTTTGCGCCGTCAGGCGGCGTCAGCTACATAAGGGAAGGAGACGGAGTGGCTGGGGCCGCCCGCCGTCACTTTCCACAGTCAACGGACCACAAACATTGGTCCACAGGGAGGTTTTTTTTTTTTTTTTCAAAAAAAACACGAATTTAAAAAAGATAACAGGAACCTACGTGGGCGGGCCCCGCATATTTGGCGACCACGTCGGCAGGCGAAAAAGTTTTGGGAGAAAGAGAATATTTTTTAATTATCATTATCGAGGATTTTCTGGGGCTTCAAATAATCATTAACAGTACAGGCCCTGACTCCTCCTCATTAGCCTGCCTGGCAATTTTGGCCGAGAACACCCCCTGCGGCCCCTTTTGTTTTTTTTCACCAGGCCCAGATTCCAGAAATTCCCCGGAATATTTATTATCCTTTTATCCGTGTCATGTCAAAGAGCAGACAGGCCACAGGGCGACCGTCGACGCATCCTGATTCCTATTTCGCTTCCTCCCCCCCCGGGCCCCACCATCGGGCCCCAACCCCCCGCCCTTCCCTTTCGCATGACTACTGCCGCTCGCTAAAACCTTTTGTTTTTGTGTAACATACGCAAAAACCTAACCTTTCACCTTCGAACGTTTTTAAAAGAAAAAGCGGTGATTGCACTACAGTAAAAGCGAAACCAAGGGGGGAAAACAAAAGACATTACATATTTGCCATTGTTCGATTCAGTTGGGGCTTACCCAGGCTTATTGCTTGTTTACAAAAAGTAGCTATTTTTTAATGGGTATCACTATCTTCCTAATGCATGCCATGTTTAGGGTTTTTATTTGGGCCATCGTCCAATACCTCATGGGGCCATCCCAAGAGATGGCAAATGTCATAGTTTTATGAGCTCGAGTCAAAAGGAATTGATCCGGAGATCGTGAGGAACACAAGCACTCACCTAAACCAAATGAGCTATATTCCCTAAGGAATCTACTCTAAGGGCCAATCACACCTAGCATTAGAAGGGGGAATGAAATCCCACTTCCCCACTAATGCTTGGCTACACCCAAGCCGACAAGCCAGGGTAGTAGGGTTAGTGAAACCCCCAAATATCCTTGCTAACATGGTAGCACCATGATAGTCGAGATAAGTGTATTGCTCTTTGTTGATTACTTCTTTTTGCTTATCATTGTCCTTTGTATCCAATCACTTCATTTTCTTTTATGCATCTATGGCGGCCTCTAACAAAAGCAACACAATTCTATCTCCATGCCCTTGTTGGTGTGACCATGAGGCACCAGGAACTAGCAGATAAGAGGATAATGTGCACAATAAGAGATAGAGACAATATAGAGAAAGAAGTGAACTGTAGTTGAGCATTTCATTCCTAGTGGTTGTATATATACAAGGTACATTAAATGAGGTAGGTGAGCTTTATCTCTAAATATCTAAGATATTTACAAAGTGGATATCTATGAGATCTTCTTGTCCACATACTGACTTGTCCTTATCTTATCCAAACTTGTATCCTTATCCACAACTTTATCTTAACATCCCCCCTCAAAAGGATTCCATAGGTATCTGTAGAGAAAATAAAAGATTACATTGAATTCATCAATTTAACTAGATGTTTTCCCCTCCCGATCAGATCATGCAAAGGATTTGCATGGCAATTTTGTGCTTCAAGTGAGGAACTGATTTGATGAGGAAATCAATAGCATTGTCACATGATGGTACATATTGAAGGATGATATGGGAACTTTCAACTAATTCTCATACAAAATGATATCTCATATCAATATGGTGGAGTTTGATGCTTAATTTTGGTCCTTGAATGACAGAGATTGATGCTTTATTGTCGGTGAAGATTGGAATTTGCTGAGGCTGATACCCAAAACTGATGTCTTCCAAGACTTTCTTCATATAAATTATTTCTTAAGCAACCATGATGCATGCCACATATTCGGCTTTAGTAGTAGAGAGTGCTATAAAGTGTTGTTGTTTGGTGCTCCAAGAGATGGGACCTCCTGCTAGAGTAATGATAAAACCAGTGAGAGATCTTCGAGTAGCAAGGTCACTACCCCAGTTTTCATCGGAATAGGCCCGTAAAAGAAAATCATTACTATCTTTTGAAAAACAAACTCCCACATTTGATGTTGCCTTTAGATATCGTAAGACCTGTTTGAGCTACTTTCAATGTTCATAAGTGGGTTGATGCATGGCTTTGGAGAGAACATGTCCTGCATAAGATAAATCTGGATGGGTACAAGTAATTAGATATCGAATATATCAAAGTGCTTCCATATTAGGAATAGTCTCCATTTCACGAGCTTGGTCAGTTGAAAGAGAATGGGATGAGGATGGATTCAATTGGAGATTTTGGGCAAGTGGAGTGACCATAGGATTACATTTTAGCATGGAATAACGGGAGAGAATAGACATAATGTAGGTATGTTGATGCATATTGATGGATGTGGGTGATTGTTCTATTTCAATGCCGAGATAGTAATGCATAGGAACATAGTCTATTATAGAAAACTCTGAAGTTATTATAGTTTTGGATTTGGACGTAGCGTGAAGAGAGTTGGCAAGAATAGGAATGTCATCAACATAGAGACCTAAGATAATGACAATGTTGCCCTGAAGAAGAGTATAAATGTTGTGATCTATTTCTAGCCTCCAAAAGCCATGGTGTAATAAGTGAGAATGAATATGAGCGTGCCACTACCTTGGTGCCTGTTTTAGTCCATAAAGAGCTTTATGGAGTAGGCAAACGTGTGTAGAAAATTTGGGATCAAAAAAGTTTGGTGGTTGAGACATATAGATTTTTTCTTCTAAGTGACCATGCAAGAAGGCACTTTTGACATCAATGTGGTGAAGAATTAATTTAAAATGAGCTGCCATGGAGAGTAATACCCGTAAAGAGGACAAAGAAAGTACAGGAGAGAATGTACTTTCGTAATGGAGGCCTTCAATTTCTTCGAAACCACGAGCCACAAGTCAAGCTTTGTACTTGTCGATGGAGCCATCTGGTTTGAGCTTTTTGCGAAGTACCCATTTGCAGCTTATTGCAGATTCTCTAGGAGGAAGGGGTACCAATTTCCAAGTGTTATTGTGAAGTAGAGCTTTGTATCATCAAGCATTGCAGCTTGCCATTGAGAGACTTCAGTACTTTGAAGTGCTTGAGTAACAATAGGAAAAATTGGAGCTTAGAGAATGGTGATTGGAGGTGAATCTTGAGCTTGGCCAAGGGCAATGTTGGCCTGAAGATGAAGATCATGTAAGTTTTTGAAGCAAGGAGTTGATTGTGATTGTACCTCTTCAATGTGGGAGTCGGAAGTACTGAATAGAGTAATTGGCATTGATGTAGAAGCTAGAGATGGAGGCCGTAGAGTCGTAACAATGAGAGCCATAGGAGAAGTATTGCTTGATGTTGAAGACATTGCAGCTATGCGACCAGACCTTCGATGTTTTTGTTCATTAGTCGATGAAGCTAAGTTGGGAGTAGAGGCATGGAGAGGAGTCAAGTTTTCATGAGGAAATGAAGCTTGTGGAAGATAGGAAACCTAATGATTATATAGATTTTCTCCTTCATATTGGGAGCTTTGAAGTTGTGGAGATAATAGAGTATTGGGCAGAGTGTGAATCTATTTATTGCAAATGGTGGCAAGATGATTGCTTGGATAGGCAGCAATCAAGCTACAATGGTGCACCAATTGCTGCTATTTCATTGTGATTGAAGACGATTGTACCTGCTTGCCATGGACTGGCAATTTTGGACAGTTCGAAGAGCTGATATGATGTGTGCCATCTTGTGAAGACGATGGTTGCTGCTGCGTGGCGCAAGTTGCTTCTTGACATTCAACGCCATTTGGATGGACAACAGGCGTGATTTTTTCATTGTTTGGATGGACAGCATGCGTTATTTTCGCTGGTCAATGGGCTGGAGCTTTAATAGCTTCTGAAAATTTTAATAAGGTTTGAAGATTTTGGAGATGAGGGTTGAACCTCTAAAAGGAGATAAGGGTGATGATAAAGGTGAAGAGTTGTTGTGGCCTAAGCTGGAAGAAGAGGATTCTGTCGAAGATATGTTTGGATTTTTATGAGGCATGTTTAATGTCGGAGATTCGTTGATGGGTAAAAGTGTGAGAGATGGACATTTTGTGGTGTTGGACGGAAGAAGATTATCTTCATAAAAGATGGCACTTCGGCCATAAATAAAGACTTTGTCAGTTGGATCATAGAAGCGATAGGCCTTGTGACCATGTGGCTCTCCATATCCTGTAAAAATAAGTTGTGTGGCTCTAGGAGAAAACTTGGATTTGTGATCTTTATTGACAAGAAATGCAGTGCATCCAAAGACTTTAAGATGTGATAAGTCAAGAGAGTGACTAAACCACAATCCATAAGGAGTATTATTTTGTAGGGAGTTGGAATACAACTTATTTTGAAGATATGTTGCAGTAGCAATTGCTTCCTCCCAGTAGTCTTTACCTAGATGAGCTAGTGATAGCATAGCTCTTCCGGCATTGAGTAGTGTACGATTCTTTCTTTCGGCAACTCCATTTTGTTGTGGATGATGTGGTATGGTAAGCTCATGTTGAATGCCAAAGGCCTTGCAATAATCTTCGAATTCATTTGAAGTATATTCTCCTCCATTGTCTGTATGAAGAGCTTTGAGTCGTAACTTGTGCTTATTTTCAATTGCTTCCTTATATTCTTGGAACTTGGAGAAGATTTGTGACTTCCTCGTGAGAAAATATACAATAGTATACCTTGAATAATCATCAATAAGCACCATAAAGTATTTTGCGCCAGTGAGAGATACAGGATTTATTGGACCACAAATGTTGGAGTGTACTAATTGAAGTGGTTGAGTCGTAATGGAGTAAGATTTGGGATAAGGAATATTTGTGAATAAGTTGTTGGAGAACGTTCTGAGAGGTATGACCAAGCCTAGAGTGCATTCTGTGGTAGACTTGTGAGTGAAGTGGAGTTAGCTTAAGCATTTGAAAGAGATTGTAGTAGTGAATACCCCCAAGTGTATAAAGTCGACCTACTTTGGGGTAGGTAAGTTTGAGAGAAGGTGAGAGTAGATGTAAGATGCAGCGGTCTTTATAGAAGTGAGCAATGAGAGAGGATTGAGAAGTGAGCTCACTGATACTTAATAGATTTTTCTTGAGATTGGGAACATAATAGATTCTGTGTACCTTGATTATGTGATTGGAGGGAAGCTCCACTTGAATTGTGCCATAGCCTTAAGCTTGTTGAATGTTGTTGTCCCCCATGGCAACACGAAGTGGAGTAGAGATCTCTTTGAAGTTGACTAACCATTCCTTGTGAAAGGTCATATGATGAGTAGCTCTAGAATCTAGAAACCATGTATATTCTTCTTTGGAGTTGGAGTAAGGTGCCCAAACACTTGTGGCTAGGCTGATGATTGTTTCTAGTTCCTCTTCTATGTCATAATTGTCGATGCTAACAAAGTGAGACTGACCTTTTGATTGATATTTGTTGAATCTATTTTTTTTACGACAATCCTTTTCAATATGACCTTGCCTTTTGCAAGCATTACATATGAGATGATAATGAGGGTTTTTTTGTTAAGGATAGGGATTGAGAAGACCTGGTAAGAGTTGGGCTTATGTTGAGGATTACCAAGAATCCCTTTGAAATTAGACCGAGAAGAAAACTTCGGCTTTTGATGAAAGTGTTGAGTTCTTTTGTAAGGATGTCTTGGGTTGCAAGTAGTTACAACTAGAGCCTTGGATTCTTGATTTGAAGAAGTAGAAAGAGTATCTCTCATGACTTACTCTTACTTGATTCTATTAATCAGTGGTCTGAAGCTTGAGTTTATCAGTGGAAGTTTGAGTAGTAATAAAGGCTCTCCAAGATAGAGGTAGGGAAGAGAGTAGAAACATGGCTTGTAATTCTTCTGAGATGACTAAACCAGATATTATGGTTTCATCTAGTAAAGATTGCCACTGTTCTAAGAACTTAGTGGTAGACTAATCTTCATGCATAGTGGCAGTAGATAGTTTTCTAAACATGGTCATTTGATAAACAATATATGTGTGTTCATATGTATTGTTGAAGAATTCCCAAATATCTTTTGCAGTGGGTATTGTTCTCACTAGTTGTACTTGTCGATCTCCACAATGGACAAGTATTTCCATTCTCTAAACTGCATCTCTTTGCATTCAATCTTCCTTGTTTGCTCCTTCTTGTTCAAGGCAGTCTTCCTTGCCATTGATAATATTCCATAGGTTTGCTTGAGATAGGTAAAGCTCCATCCTTAGCTTCCACACTTGATAGTTGCTACCATTGAGTTTGTCGATCTTGATATGTCGGTTGTAGGAGGTAGTGGCATTGATGAGAGCCATTGGAAGAATGAGAGTAAAGGAGGACAAGTAGTTTGTGAATTTGAGGAGAGTATGATGAGCTAGAAAGATAGGACCTGGTGCTCTGAAACCATGTAGTGAAAACCAGGAACTTGTAGATTAGAGGATAATGGCACAATAAGAGATAGAGACAATATAGAGAAAGGAGTGAACTGCAATTGAGCATTTCATTGCTAGTGGTTGTATTTATACAAGGTACATTAAATGAGGTAGGTGAGTTTTATCTCTAAATATTTGAGATATTTACAAAGTGGATATCTATGAGATCCTTTTGTCCACATACTGATTTGTCCTTATCTTATCCAAACTTTTGTCCTTATCCACAACTTTATCTTAATACTTATTAGGGGAGCATCAAGCATTAGATAACTCAACTTCTGCAATAAGTTACGCTTTCATCTCCAAAAGATACTTCATGCTTTCCTCATCTGTACTGTCAAGATCCAATAGAGGATTTGAATTTCTCAATTCAATACTTTTCATTTTACTATTCTCTTGTTCTACCTCAAATTTGTTATTTTGTCTAGATGCATGAAAAAGGAATCCCTAGATTAGATTTGATAGAATATTGGACTTATGATTGTTAAACAAAAATTTAGCCCTATTTAACCATATGTTCCATGAACCTCTCAACTAGCTCCGTATTGGTGGGGGAATGCCACTAGCTTCTCCTAGAAGCAACGATTTCCAAGAAATTGAATATATGTGCCATTTGTAAATAAGCTTATGCAGAATGTTCCATGTAGGCTTCATTGGAGGGGCAGTTTATGACTGGGTGGAAGGGTTTCCAATGGTAATTTACATATTGGACAAGGGCCATTCCCTATGTTCAATTTAAAGGCCCTCTTACTTGTCCATAGACATTTGCAAAGAATGAGCCATTGAAGGCATGAGATCTATGGTGGAATTCAATAGAAATAGAGTTTAGAGAAACTATAATTCCACCAACTCCCAATCTAGTCCATTCTCCATTTCTTGTTTAGGGAGGTGCTATGTATTTTTTAAATATCACATAAACATTGAAATAGGTAGGAGATTAGGCTTGAACTTCCATGAAGAAAGCTATGATGTTAAAAGGAAATCTGGGTGGGTGGGCAAGGTTGATAGGCCCACTAAGGAAATGTTCTACTCAATCAATAACAAAAGGATAGGGAAGTTTGCTACATCCACCACTCTCAGTGAAGAAAAAGTAACAATTTAGTATATCTCCCGTGAGTGATTTGACAAGACTATGGCCATGCAAGGATAGCTCGTACTAGGCCCAACATCATCCCACAATCTTTAGCATCACTTCTTGAGATAACCCCTAGATGATGAAGAACTCAAGCACACAATTGTTAACCTTTACAAATGGTAAGAGTCCAAGGTCAGATGGGCTACCTCTAATGAACTTTACATCAAAAGTTTGGAGGGATTCCAGAATCAAATTATATCCATTTGACTTTTCTTTTGGAGGAGATCTTAATGTATTAAATTAAAAGATAAATGAATTGTATTTTGGAAACCTAACTTCTAAATAGGATCAAAAGTTGCATAAGAGCCATGACACATGTAGGTCAAATTGACTTACACAAGTTGTGGTAATCAAGTTACAACACACGCGTATTGTTGCCCTAATTGACCTGCATGGGATCTAGCCCTAATAATTACTATTAGTGATAGAGGTAGACTATGGCTATTCCTTGTTGAAAGAGTGATTTTTAAATTAACTTCAGGGTAGGATGATGGCATTCCTCATGTTGGTCAAAATGGAAGCAGCCTCCTCTTCACTTGGAATCTCACTTTTGTAAACTTCAAAATTCTGTAAAGTTCAAAGCTTTAAATCTTCCTCTATAAATTTGAAGGCCTCTTCAAAATTTCTAGAATTCACTTTACATATCTTAGCTTTTGTGAGCATTGGCTCAAAATGACTTCAAATTATATTTAAAAGAAAATGTATTTACTAGAATACGTGGGGATCTAGCCCAAACCAACATAAGAGCTAGGTTGCTCTTGGGTCCATTGGGGAAACACAGAGTTAAAATATGTTTTTGAAGGATTGTGGTCACACCAAGGTTGTGAAATGGTAGCTTTTCGGCATTGATTGCAAACACACCCATACAATTGGATAATGGTTGGGTTGACTTTCTAACTTTCATACTTTCATTCATAATAACCCTATGATAGCATCCTACTTTTCTTAGCATGTTGCAAGGTGAGGTGGAGGTCTAGGTAACTCCACTATTTGCACTACCACCAAGTGCAATGTAGAGTTAGTGGGGATGGATTTCACTTCACCTATTGCACCATATGAGCTCAACATTGGGACCATTGGACATGCTTTTATTCATTAAAGGGTCTGATACATGAAGCCATAGCCATCTCTCACCTAGCCTACTCACACATGCACTTGAATCTAACAACTCAATGTAATGTAGCTAGGATATTTACCAATACTTACCATGTCATTGCCATTTGTATCGGCAAGCCACACACATGATCCATGCACATACTCACTTGCTTGCCTCCTTACTTTCATTGTCATACATACGCTTGAGAGGAGTTGATGCCATGAATGAGAGGAGATGAAGAGATGAAGAAGAGCTTCATGTTGTACATCCCTCAAACACTCAACACCACACACTCTTGCTCAAGAACTCAACTCATCACAAAGGGATGGGGATGAAGAGAAAAGAAGAAAATAGATGAAGCTTCACCATACTCAAGTCCCTAACTCTACACATGAGACTTTTGAATTGCTGTATACTCTTTTGTCCATGTTTTAAAAATTTTCCACCAAAGCTTGCACATGCCATCACTGGTTGATGGTAGAATGAAGCCTTTTCCCCAATATTTTTCCTAAGGGGAAAGTCAATGAATTGAGGTAGGGATACATGTGGTTTGGGAGATCCATGAATTCACCCTAGGCTAGAATCTTTGTGGGTTTGGAAACATGAGGGCCAAAATTTTCATGCTATTTGAATAGAGTTGGGTGAGAGCTTCAAAGTACATTTCATAACACACTAATGGCCATGTGATACGACCCAAATGAGAAAAATCAGTACTACTAGTTGGGGAGTTAGAGGACCTGAAATTTTATGGGATTCCAATTCTCTTTGATCCATGACCTAAGAACTTCAATAGGGAGTTGGGAAGTATGACAAGAGCCGAAGATCTTTACTAGTATACATTTATTGGTTTAAACATTCCAAGCCTAGGCAAATCAAGAATTTACTTGATTCTTAGTTTTTTGAGGCTCCTCCTTGCATAGTTCATATGTTGCATCATTGTTGGAGTTGAGATGGCCATTGCCATTCTTGTTACTTTGATAAGTTGGGGTTGTAGCACCCTTTCTTTGCTGAGGGCTTCCTTACAATGTCTTTGTTTTCTTTGTTAGTTGTAGGGCTATCTTACATGATTGATTTGAGACCGAGAGAGAGAGAGAGAGAGAGAGAGAGAGAGAGAGAGAGAGAGAGAGAGAGAGAACAAAACCCATATCAGGTGCTAGATGTGTGTGACAATTGATTTAAGCTCACTCCCTTTCTTTGGGCTGCAAGATGCTCAGCTAATGATTGATTCAAGGGTACTCCCTCTCCTTGCATCTTGCATCCATTCTATGCACCAAAAGCACACCACATTGCTTGTAATTAGTTGAGTGAATTAAGCACTATCTTTTTCGAGGGATCGATGCAGTACTTATTTCACATTTCTTAAGTCTTATGGAGTATAGAGTTCAAGTCAACATGGCCCCTTCACATGCTAAAAACACACCACATTGCTCTTAACTAGCCAAGTGAGTTAAGTGCTGTCGTTTGAAGTTCTATAAAATAGTGTAGGGTGAAGGTATCACCACTCACCATGTGGCTTGGAGTGCAACTCAGCTCCTAGCCTTGAGTGCAACCTAGCCCTCGGGGGGTCACAAGGGGGTACTTATTTCACTTTCATGAAGTCTTATGGAGTATGGAGTTCAAGTGAATGTGGCCCCTTAACACGCTACTCTTACGACGAGTGCAAGAAGAACAAACAATTTCTGTTGCGTGTGTCACAACTCCAGTTCAATGGGGCTCTCAAGAGGAAACATGATTGCTGCGAGACAAAGGTCTGCCGCAGGTATTCTCAAGGAAGACAGTTGTTTTCTGCAGAAATGTGCACACACAGCTACGCATTAATTGAAAGGGGCCAAAGACAAATGCCCAAGCTTCCATGGAAGCTCGCTCTGAACAGATAAATCTCTCAGATAGGAAACCATCAATTATCAATTATAATCTTTTAACGAAATAGTAAAATTGTGTAGGAAAACGAGATTAAATTTGTACAAAGGTGCAGGCAGTCAGACAACCTTGCTTTTCTTTGAATATGGAAAAAGTAAAAAGAATAATTTCAAGCAGGATTTCGCGGTTGGAGAGCTAAAAATATTCGAATTTTCCATTTGGGCTTTTTAGCAAGACGGAAAATTTTGGGAATATTGATGGAAAAATGAGTAAACAGACAAATAAATAAGTGGGTGAATAAAAAAAGAGATGTTAAGCATTCATGTCTGCTTGTGTGCGCTGTAATCTTTAGCATATGGGTTGCAGCCTGCAGGGGTACTTGGATGTGAACCAATCATCAGAAGGTCGTGCCAAAAGATTGACGAGTGCAGAATGCCCATCCTTCCTTCAACCTTCTCTCTCTCTCTCTCTCCCTCTCTCCTTGTCTCTGTCTGTCTCCAGGTCTCTTCTTCCTCGGACAATCAGAAACATTCCAGCCTTGCCTCATCGTCTTTCTTCTTCTCTCTTCGTCTTTCTCCTTTCCTTTCCCATCATCTGCTTCTTTAACATCCTCCTCTCTGGCTTTCCCCTCTCGCCACTCTCCTGTTCTTTAGAGTCCATACTTCCTTTCTGGTGCAGCTACCAAAGCTCCCCAATCGCTTCTTCAGAGAGGTCTTATCCACTGACAAAAACCTTCTTCATAACGAGATTCAGGATTGGAGATCCCGCCCATTTACAGCGACGTCTGCTCTTGCCCTGTTTTGGACCCAGCACAGATTTTTCCTGTTTCGGACACACCCTGCCTGACTTGTTGGCAGAGAAGCCCTGCCTCTCTGCGGCTCTGAATCTAGGCCGAGCTCCAGCTGGAGCTGCCCGCACGTGCGGAGTGCGGTCACTCTGCTACTGTGCGCAGGATTGGCACGGTCGTCAGCATGTAATGTGGGTCAGATTCATGTGTTCATGGCAGGCCTGCAAGCTTCAGGGAATACATGTAGCACTGAATATGGTGTATAGCAGAGTCATGGCATGGCTTTGCTTGTCTTCACTGAAACCAGCCTGGGTTCCCTGAAATCTGCTTTGATTCGCTCTGTATGTGCCTTCCAAGATTAACCCCTCACAGTCTCTATGGCTTACCCAGCCAATAATTAAGCCCTTGTTCCAACATTCTGCTGGCTGGAACTCACAATTCAAGGAAGGGATCTCAATCCAGCCTAATGGTAATGTGCTGTTGCCCATGAAGTGGGCTCCAATATTCTACACTCAATACCATTGTGCTCTCTGCACCCAACTTATGGTGCTGAATCGTTGTGCAGTTTCATCTCAAGAAGCTCAATGCCGTCTTTCGGAGCAACGCTCAGTGAGGGGCTTGTGAATGGTTATCTTGCTGATAAGCTTTCATTGCCTCCGGACTCTCATGCTACATGATGCGAAGTAAGCACAGTAAGGTGAGATCTGTACTAAATCCACCCTTGTTTGCACCTTGATTGCTTGCTTGTATCGGTTGTGCTGATGTTGCGATTTTGAGCATGCAGTTCCTTTGGCCCAAATTTTATTTGAAGAGTTTGCTCAAGCAAAGGCGCAAGAAGGGAGGAGGCTTTGGTGCTGATGAAGACTTTGAAACAGAAAGCGAGCCAGACGAAGACGGTAAGAGGCTCCTGTGTACATGCAGGTTTGTTAACTAGAGGTGGCTTGTGTTTTGGGTTATCTTAGAGATTATGGTTGCTTTTTCTTTGTGATCATAGGCATGACATGGTGTAAAATGTATGTCAAATGATTGGTGCTTTGCAGCAAATTTTCATGTCAAATACAATAGTTACAAATTGTGGTCTTTTGCCAGACTTCCTTAGAAGGCACAGTTTTTCTGCTCAGGGCCTTGAGTATGACCGTTGGAGCTGTACAAGTATGCTAATCTCTGAATTTGTCCCCTTCAGAGTAGCTTGTGGAAGTCATGTCGATGTGCTTTGATTTTTTATGTACCGCTGTGTGCATCTGGATCTACAGGACAGCACCGGAGGCATTCTTCGGCCTTGTCAGTTCAGACAGACCTTAAGTCCAATCTCAACAGTACACAACACTTCAGGTGGGGGGTTCTCGGATTGGCTGAATGAGTTAGCTGCGGGTATATCAAGCTGATGGATAGATTCTCACTTTTGTAACTTGCATTTGGTGCTCCAGGGTCTTCATCGGGACTTGGAATGTTGGTGGAAGACTTCCACAAGATAAGATGAACCTTGAGCTATGGCTTAATTCTACAGAACCTGCTGACATATATGTGATAGGGTAATTCTGTTTTCAAAAGTAGTTTACGTGGAGTCCCATGCAGTCCCACCGTAGGCTGAGGTTTATGTTTTGTTGTATTTCATTCTTGTGGAAGAAGCTCAAGGAGATGGTTTTACCCTGTGCAGATTCCAGGAAATTGTACCTCTTAATGCCGGCAATGTTCTTGGTGCCGATGATAAATCATCTGTTATACGCTGGCTTCACCTGATTCAGAATGCCTTAAATAACAAGAAGATTCTTGACATTACTAGTGATTGCACTGGGACTCCACCTAGCAGGAAGGCATATGTCTGTTCTGACAGCCTTGGATGTTGTGGAGCTGAAATGTTAGATTCCACTAGGAGGGTGGATCCCTTCTTGTTGGGAGATGATGGTAACGTGGAGTTCAGCTTTCCTCTGCCAGAAGAGATGATTCTGGATGAATCTTTTGGTAGATCTGAATCTGGCTTTTCATTCAGGTCACTGACGTCAGATGATAAGGAAGCATCAACATGGGGGGATTCCCCATTATTATCTCCCATCTATAGTACCAATTCCCTCGTGTGCAAGACAAAGTCAAGCAGGTCACACTTCTCATTGGTTGCAAATAAAAGGATGGTTGGCATATTTCTGTCAGTATGGGTTAGAGCTGATCTCTGCCAGTATGTTCAGCATGTAAAGATCTCTTCTGTTGGGTGTGGCATCATGGGATATCTGGGGAACAAGGTATATTGTGCAACCAAAGTCTGCCAAGAACCAGACCTGAGCAGCCTTTCCCAAGTCTTGTAATGTTTAAACAGAACTTTGATATACTGTGTAGTTGTATTGGGCAAATATTCGGATTTTGACAATTTTTGTGAAGCTAGCACTCTATCATCCAAGTGGGTCACACTCTTATAAAAGGCAATTTTACCTGTTGTAGGGTTCTATTTCTATCAGCCTTTGTCTTCATCAGACCACTTTCTGCTTCATATGTAGCCACCTGACATCAGGAGAGAAGGAAGGTGATGAGCTCCGAAGGAATTATGATGTGTCGGTTATTCTGAAGAGGACACGCTTTCGCCGGTCTTCTCAGTGCTCTCAGAAAACCTTACCTGGCACTATATTGGATCATGAGTAAGTGTGACTATTTCTGCAACTTGCATTTACCATTTCGAGTGAACAAGCCTTGTTCTGCACCTGTCCTTAAGCTCAAACAGAGCATTTTGTCCATGAGGGGCAATCCCTCACCCTTTGTCAAATCCAGGCTTTCAGTATACTCAATTGTTTTTATTCATGCATGGTAGTGGCACCAAAGAGTCTGAACCAGATGATTTTCACCACTGAACAGTCGAATTCTCTGGTTTGGAGATTTGAACTACCGGCTTGCTCTTTCCTCAACGTCCACTAAGCTGCTACTTGCTCGGGGTGATTGGGAGACATTGCTAGAACGAGATCAGGTACAATGTTGATATGAACTACTGCCAGATTCAAGTCAAGTATTACTTGTCTGAAGTTTGATTTGGTCTGGCGGGATGATTCCAGCTTCACATTGAACAAAGAGCAGGTCGAGTTTTCAAAGGGTGGCATGAGGGCAAAATCTGCTTCCCACCAACCTATAAATACAGGATGGGTTCAGACTGCTACGCCGTTGAGAGGCTCAAGTTTGGTGAAAAGCGGCGCACACCGGCTTGGTGAGGCACATAATTACTAGATAGATGCTGCAGCAATGTGAATATAGTTTATGGTTGATGTTGTTAGCATGATCTTCTTCTTTGCTCATCTCCTCAGGTGTGATCGCATTCTGTGGTATGGGAAAGGGCTAAAGCAGCTCGAGTATGTCCGAGCAGAATCCAATTTCTCTGACCATAGACCTGTATATGCGGTATTTTCAGCTGAAGTGGAAGTACCAGATCCAAGGAAGCTCAGGGATTTTCTGACATGATCTTGTACTTGTTGAGAGTGGCACTACCTCCATTTTGCTCAAAGTCATGCATTAATTGCAGTTGGTGCACACAAAATGCAGATTGTCTCAGTTGATGAGAGTGCTGAGAACGCGTTGTCACTGTACTCCTTCGAAGCAACCGCATTGTATTATGGCAGTTTTGTATCTCAACACACCATTCCACACCCACCACCCCCCCCCCCCCCCCCCCCCCCCCCGCCCCGAATTCATAAGCCATTCTTGTCCAAATCGTTCATTGAGATATTGGTGTGCACCGTTACATTGATTTGTGTCTGTTGTTGAGGTTTGGGAGAGAAGAAAGCCTGAGCCATGTCAGAATCACCACTGTATAGTTATTTGAGAGAGAGAGATTCAGGTGGCTGAAGTGTATATAGGATGGCAGCAAGTCTCCAACGAGTATGCAAGGTTGAGCTTGAGCCTTGATACAGTCTTTGGAAATTCAGGCCCCATGTAATGACAAGGTGCATGAGAATCTTTGCACTTCATGCATTGGTGTATGATTTTCAAGGGGGGTGTGTGTGTGTGTGTGCTGGTTATCAAGTGCCACTCACCACTGGGGTTCATCAACCCGCTAACCTGGGATCATCTTGTCACCATACGTTCAACTTAACCATATACCTGTTCACAAACACACACACTCTCTCTATATATATGTGAGATGCATAAATATATAAATATAAAATCAAACGAACATGTGTGTGTATAAAACAGAGAGAGAGAAAGGGGGGTTGGGTGGGTTGGGGGTGTTGTTTAGACCCCAAAACAATAAGAGAGGGGTCTAGATTTGTTATCTGTTCCATGGGTGGTTTCATGGATTAAGTTAGATTCATTTTATCTCTTTATGAGGTTTGCAACAATCAAACACATTATGAATGGACATGGATGATTTCTCTTCACACCTATTGTAGATGTCTAGCACAATAAAATGTTCTTTAAAAGATCTAACCTTTTTACCCAAGAAGGTACAAATATGATTATGTTACCTTAACATCAAGTTATGGAATTAGGGGCTCCAAACCCCCACAAAACTTCTTGAACACTTGAAAAGGCCAATATTGGATTTTTTATTTTTTTATTGGCTCCAAGAGAGTAAGGTTTAGTTTGACCAACGACTACAAGTGATAAGGTGGCCACTTGTGCCATGTGGTGGCGGGAACTTAGGCTCCTACAGTCTAGCATATAGGAAGGCCATCTAAGCATGGTGCCTCTACCTCAACCAATAGACAATGGAAAGGAAGGATTTGTCCTTGCTAGCAAAGTGAAGGTGTTTTTTGTGAATTGTGATAGTTTGCTCTCTTATGGATTGCCTCAAGCAGGAAGCCAACAAGCAGGAATCCTCAGTTGCCATGGATGAAGTTGAAGGTGGTTGCTTTCTTGAAGATGATGGTAGAGTTAAAATCTTTTTGGGATATCAATCTAGGGTTCTCATAGGACTCTACTATGGATCCAAATCCATAAAATCCTAGTGTGGGTTGAATTTCTTGACCTCCTTGATCCATTTTGCCACAATGTCCAGGTTTTATAGCTTTACTCCTTGGGGAGAGTTATTGGATAGTATTTGAAGTTAGACAATCTCTAAGTGGCACTTGCTTGGTTGATATTGGTTCGAGTAAAAATTATAAAATTGGGTAGTAATCATGAATTCTAAGGGGCAAGTAGTAGCTAGTGATAAATGAGAATCTTCCTAATGCTTGTTTTAAATGCTTGAAGTAGGGCCATTTTATTTGAGATTGCTGAGAATAGTAGACCATTGAAAAAAAAAGAGTAGAAAACAAAGTGTAGGGTCCAATGATCCTTTGGAAGTTAACAAAAGAAGGTTGTTGAAAGCAGACCTTAGTCAAGTCAGCTCCACAAGTTCAAGAAAGAACTCTAGGGGAAATGATAATGTTACCAAGCAAAGAAAAAATAATGCCAGGTACAATTAAACATTGTCATATAACACAAGGATTATTAGACCCCCATGAGAGTGAAGATTATTCATAGTTGGCCACAACATGAAGCTCTCAACACAAGTTTCTTGCGTATGCAAGAGGTTAAAGGTCAAGGAGCCGTTAGGTAAAGGAACCTTTAGGGTGTCTCCAAAAATAATTCTTGGTCTAGCATTTATTATGAAGACAATAGTTTTGAGGGAAGGGAAATAGTACTAGCAAGATAAGAAAAAGTAGCTTGGAGAAGCCTCAAAAGCTTTCATGGATTAATTTATGCGCCCCCCTACACAGGCAGTACTTGGGTGAACAATCAAACCTCCCCATCTCTCTAAAGCTAGATTAGATCAGTTTTATATCTTGGTTGGCCTACTTGGAACATATGATTAGGTAGGAGGTCCTTTAAATGATGGCCCTTCTAGATCACGAACCCATCTTGACCATTCTTAACCAATCATGCATTATCCAAATTCGCATGGGCTAGTTCCATGTAGATCTCACCCTTTGTGAGTTTCAATTGACTTAGAAAGGTATAATAGAAATTTAGAACAAGTACTTTCCTTAGAGTAGGGAGCTTGGCCCATGCATGATCATTAGCTATTATAGAATCTTAAAACTTCCCGAGGAGAGCTAATAACCTCTCATGCACATAAGACTACCTTTCAGCTGTACAAAAGTGAGCTTCCTAGAATCTAAAATTGACCAAGGTGAATCCCACTTTGAGGAAGACACTCTTGAAAGCAAAAGTGTCATGAGAAATGAAGTGATTGAAGCTAAAATTCTCCAAAAGTACTTCAAAGAGTGGTGGTTTGACTAGACCGATAAACCATCAAAAGAATTTCAATCTACTAAAACAAAAACAAAGTTAAGATAGAATTCCCGTTCCTTAGAAGAAGGATGGGTCACTAGCAACTGTGAAGTAGAAAAATTGGCTATTGTCCATGAACACTTCCTCAATATTTTCAACCTTATCAGTTCACCCTCAATCTAGCAAACAAAAGCCAAAGCTAGAGTACCTAAACGTAGAAAAAAATTGGTCCCTTAAGAGAGAGCCAAGATGGTAGATGTTGACTTTCATGAAACCAAGATTATTGATACTATCTTCTCCCTTGCCAAGGCAAATCACTTGGACTAGATGGGATCCCCAATGAAATTTACCAAACCTTTGGAGGCATACTCATTGGCCCCTTCATGGCAATATGGAAAAAATTGATACATTGGGGCATTATCTTCCTTAATCAATAAAGGAGTGATCAAGGTGATCCACAAAAAGGAGAGAAAATAAAACCTACGCAATTGAAGACCAATTACATGCTTACACACTTGCAACATCTTTACCAAAACAATAGCTTGTAGACTCACCTCACATCTAGATAAATGGGTTCACAAAGAGCAAAAAGGCTTCATCAAAGGATAATATATCCTTGGTGCCATCATTAACTTGTAGGAGGGACTAAACTTTGCCCAAAGGAATAATGAAGATTATGTGTTCCTTAAAATAGACTTTGATAAGGCATATGATTGACTTGAATGGGACTTTCCCTTGCAATCTCTGCTTGATATGGGATTGGGGAGTTGTTTTATAAAGTATGTTTTAGTATTGTTTGGGAATGCCTAGACTAACATAGTTGTTAATTAGCAATAACTGTAGATGGGCTAGGGTGGTTGATAGAATACCAACTCCTTAAAGGGAATATCCATGGCATTAAACTACCAATGGCATAAAAAAGAAATGATCCTTAATTTGTTTGTTGATGATACCAAGTCACCCTCAATAATGAATTGATCTCATTAGCCACTTTCACGGAATGACTAGAGATATTTTGCTTATCCTCAAGGTCAAGGGTCAATCATGCCAAAACAAGCATTAGGAACTTTGATGGTTGATCCACTAACTAGATCCTTGAAGTTGGTTGTTAGTTGATAAAGAAGGCATGATTTTAGACTATTCGGTATCCCAATGGGTTTCCGGTTTATAATGAAATAAAGATGGATGTGGCTATTGAAGAGAATGCAAAACAAATTGAACAAATGGAATGACCTTCAACAAGGGGTTGCTTCCAGGATTGTTATCTTGAACCACCTAGTTTTGCTTTCTTGTCTATTTTTGGAGTTTGTTGGGGATTCTCTAAAACTATTCTAGTCCAACTAGAAGCACTCTCTTGCAAATACTTGTGGGGGTTGACTCAACTAAATTTTAAGCCCCTTAAGTGGGTTGGAAAATATGCATTCTTCCCAAGAAGTAAGGTGGCATGGGATCTTAGATATCCACTCTATGGCAAGCAAGGTTGGAAAGTGGGTCTTGTTTTGTTTTATTTTCATTGTTTGCACATTTGTTTGGTTTATGTGAGGTTTTGAAAAAAACGAAGACTACTTATCAATGCAAGTATTCATATGAGGAATGGATGAGTTAGCTACTATTGGATGAGTCATGGTAGGTCAAAAGAATGCATTTTGATGAGACGATCGAGTGCAGGGTCAACCAATCAGATATTATATTTAGGTAAATTTTTAAAACTAAATTATATGCATTAATGTACTTGATATATGTATTGCTTAGATAATTTGTTATATTAGTCACTTTTACTTGTCATATTTTTTGTTCTAATTACATGTATTTTATCGCTATAGATAAACTCTCTACATTCACTTTCGATATAAAGGATGGAGACTTTTACGAGAGGAGTGGATTAGCTTGGATTAAGATACCCGAGATGAGACACGTACAACTCTCATAGATGTAGTTATCTTGTGGAATTGTCATAATCCTTTTGTAGTCAGCATAGAGACTTATTGGTCAATTTCTTTTTCTGAGACAAGAATTCCAATTAATGTCTAATGAGCCCCTATATGCAACTTCTATTTCAAGTTAGATAATAGGAAGGTCAGAACTCATAGTGAACAATCCTTGACATGTAAGTGTTGTGCTTCCCCACATATCCTTGAGATAGTGGAATCCTTGTAAAAATTCTTATAAAGAGCGAGTATAAACTTTTTTAAAACTTCTGTGTACTTTTAATTTTGATAATTTTGGTTTACTGTGATCCAAGCATGTGAGTATGTATGTTATAATTAATCAATCGCGTTGGTTAAAATCACTATTAAATTACAGAATGGAGTTTTGCAGACTTTGGAATATTATCTTTGCATAATAATATATTGCAACTCATCTCTTTCTCATTTTTTGAGCACTTGCTTTGTTGTTAGAAGGAATGAAAATAAGTGTTAGAAGTATTTGGATTTTTCTAAATATATTTAAAGATATAATGAAGCGTTTGTCTATTTGAGTAATTTTGATGATGGCTTTCAATTATTGAAATAAAGCATCCATGGTTAGGTTTTTAATTTGAAACTTTAAGCTTAAAATATTTTTAAGAATATTTATTTAAAACCCTTGATACATAAAAGTTAGATTTTTAAACTCATTTTCACTTTCATTTTCTACTTCTCTATACTTGTGTGCTCTCCTTCATTCTCTCTCTCTCTCTCTCTCTCTCTCTCATTCTCTCTCTCTCTCTCTCTCTCTCTCTCTCTCTCTCTCTCTCTCTCTCTCTCATCGCTACTACTTTCGTTTTTGCTATATGAAGCCCAAGGAGATCAGATTTACTTGAGGTTTTGCATATCCTTGAATTTAAAGAGCTCACTTTCCATGGTAGATGCTAGCTCTAGCATATTGGTATCATTTTCTGATAAGGCAAACCCTCTCACTTGCTCCATATCAAACTCTGCACTTTAGTGGATTTCGATAGTTTTTTTGTATAGTCTATGTTCTTGATTGAGCTATGCAAAGGTAGTAAATCGAGCTCTAGTGCATGTGGGACAACTCTGCGTTAGAGCTATACCCACCTCATCCTAAGACCACATCACAATGGATCTAGTGCATGTGGGACAACTTTGCGTTAGAGCTATACCCACCTCATCCTAAGACCACATCACAATGGATCTTATTGAGCGTGATATAGCCTTTTCCATCTATATTTTGTGCACTAATGTGCAAGAAGATAGTGAGGAAGATAATGATGCACTCTCTCAACCGCCACAGCTATAGTATTTTGAGAGGGAGTTTAAGGAAATCACTCTTGATCTAAGCGAGGAGGCATCACAAAGCTTAGCTATTGTACACCCACCTCCATGCTATAGAGGCAAGCTCAGGCTTAACTACCAAGACCCACGGACTACTTATTGTTCAAGCATTTCTAGCGAATACCTATGGCTATCTCTCACCTAGCCAATGCATCTTTGATTCTACTTGGGTGTAATGAGCTTACCTCGATGCCCGAATGAGTTTCCTCCTCCCTTGAGCACACTGGTAGCTCCACAAATGAGATGTGAGCTCAAGCATCCTCGAGCCTCTACCTCCAAGTTCCATTCTCCATAGTCGTGCAGAAGAGAAGAGGAGAGGAGAGGAGAGGAGAGGAGAGGAGAGGAGAGGGGAGGGGAGGGGAGGGGAGGGGAGGGGAGAGCCGAGGGGAGGGGAGGGGAGGGGAGGGGAGGGGAGGGGAGAGAAGAGAAGAGGGGAGGGGAGGGGAAGAGAAGAGAAGAGAAGAGAAGAGAAGAGAAGAGAAGAGGGGAGGGGAGGGGAGGGGAGGGGAGGGGAGGGGAGGAGAAGAGAAGAGAATAGCTTCACCTCCAAGATCCCTCACCCTCACCCTCACACACTCACTCACTCACTATCACACACTCTCTCTTGAGCACACACAAGCAAGCAAGAAGGAGAAGATAATAAGACGAGTCCACTTTTCCACACACCAAAGAATGAGCTTCTCATTCACTTTTTGAGTTTATATACAAAACCCTAATCCCTTTTGGGTGGTCGTGGCCTAGGCCCTCTTTTCCATTGTCCTCCTATCTTCTTAGCTTTTTTTATTTTGCCCTGTCTACCCTTATAATTTGCATAGGAGGAAGCCTCACGCTCTTTTACAAAAGTTTTAGGGACGCCTTGCATTTACAAATGCACTTTTACCTTTGACTTAACTTTTGAGGCCACCCTTGTGCTTTCGATCGTTTTCCTTCTTCTTGCTTCTTTCATTGTGTTCGATTTCCTTCTAGGTCACCTCTTTCAGTCCGACTTGCGCTTTTTCACTTTTTTTGCTTTTTCATGTGTTGAGGTTAACATTACCCCCTCCTAGATAAGTGCCAGTCCCATGGCACTGATGGGTAGTACTTGAAAGGTGGGATTGTTGTAGCAAAATGGCTTTTTTGAGTTTGTATACAAGCCATTGCTGGGGATGGTATTGGATGGATTTGCCCTTGAAATTGAAGATAGTGTTAGGACTGGTTCCTCCCTGTCGTCTCGTCGACGGTGGGTGGATCTGTCCATGAAATTGACGATGGTGTTGGATGGATCCCGCCTCTTGCCCTTCGACGTCAATATGACCTTATTCTAACTTGGCTTTACCCTATTTCCTTCAAGTTACCTTATCCCTTCACTTATGTTCGTTTAGACTATATAACTTGCACATGAGGGGAGCTTGATACTCTTATAAAATGAATTACATTGCGTCTCGCGCTTTCCTTGTGAGAGCCCTTGGAGGTTCTCCCTCATCCTTGAGAGAGCCTTGCTACAACATTCGGTGCTTCCCAACGTTCTTTCTGAGCACCTTGCTAGAATCTTTGATGCTTTTCCTTAGCCCTCAAGAGCACCTTGCTAGAATCTTTGGTGCTCTTCTTCATTTCTTTTAAGCTTATGTTTCTCTCCACTTTTCCTACCCGGGCAGAATGAGCTTATTCATTCACTTTTTGACTTGGGCTTCCTCAGTCTTTCTTTGGTTTGTTTTGGCTGCATGGTGACATGTCGTGTAACAACGGTTGTGTAAGTCAATGATGATAAGGTTTTGTGGGGATTGGTGTTGGGAAGAAATTGATCAACTGGTTGAGGTGGTGGGGGGTCGAGAGTGAATTGAGTGGATGATGGGGCCTTTGAAGTTGGTGGGTTGCAGCATTTGTATTTACTGAAAAGAAAATAATGTGCACTACCTAGGGATTTGTCTACTTACCATGTGGTACATGGTGCTTGTGCTAGTGGAACTTGGAGTTGGGTCGGAACCACATGCAAGCTTGGGTGTATTCCCACACTTAAGGACCCAATTCATGTATAAGGGTGGTGCAATGAGTGTGGCTTAGGGAGACAGGTCTAACCGTAGGTATGGGTAACCTCTCGAGGTATATCTTGCCCTTGATGTGCTCTAAGCGTGATGTTGGGGATCAAAAGAGGGGCTAGGGGGTTAGACATGGAGCCGGCCAGCCGAAGCCACCGGTCGTTTCTAACTTGAGGACCCCTAGGTGCAGTGATTGTGACATACATGTTTTTTTTTTTTTTGCCTCATTGATCTAGCCATTGAATAGATATCGTTGTCAATGTTGAGGTCAAGAAAGAGTGGTGTGAGGTGACATTCTTGCGAAGTAGGGTCTTGTCTAAAAAAAATTGTCTACTAAGGAGCCGCATCTTGCTGCCCCCTTTTAAAACTAAGCCTTGTGTTTTTAATTGGCATTTGTCTCTCTAATTTCCTACATGCTCTAGTGGCTCTGTTTCTTTGGGCCCTACCGTTTGCGATTGTGGACATGTAGTCCATGTCTTAGAGCCCTGTGGGTGATCTCCAGCTTTCTCCTTAATGACTCAATGGCCTCCTCTTCCTCAGATTGCGTGGCGTCCAAGAGAGTGTAGAGGAAGGCGCGTTGTTGGGCTTCCAAAGTCACTTGTGTAGCCTCTGCCGCCCTACTCTTTGCTAACACCCTATCACCTTTTGCAAGGGCTAGCTGGCATGCTAAGTCTCTTACCCTTTGTTTGCCCCCTGTCCACCCATTCATATGCTCTTTTCTTCATTTCTTCCTGGCTTTCATTGTGCCTGTAAGCTAACACCCTTGGCCTCCTCGCTTGTTCCTCGATTTCTCTTTCCAAGCGTTGTTGCTCTCCAAGCTTCGAGGCCATCCTATTTTCCAGATTTTCCATGTGCTTTTATTGCTATCGACTTCTCTCTTCTTTTGCCTCTACGAGCTGCTCTCCGCAGTGTTTCGTATCTTTTCATTTTCCTTTTGCAGGTCTTTATATAGCACCACTAGCTCATCATAATGGCGTTGTAGGCTCATGAGGCTGTGTGTTTCCGCTGCAAGCTTTGCTTGCTACCTCTCTTCTTCTCTCTCCTTGGTCTCGAGCTTCTCTTTCAGCTCCTTGATCTCTCTTTGATACATGGCCACTTGATGGGTTCTCTCTAATTGAGAGACTACCATTGTTTCCCTTTCGGCTTCGAGCTTAGCTATGGCTACTTTCTTCTCTTCCTTTGCATGCTCTAGCTGTGAATAGGAGTTCCTGTACGGAGTCGTCATAGTTTGTAGACGACGATAGTGCAGTGGAAGCAGTGGTTGTAGATGCTTCTATCTTCTGCCTTTTGGGGTCCCATATGGATTTTGCATCCATAGATGCCTGTCGTTTTGCTCCCGTCATAGGGGTTCCTGCACTTGCACATTGAGTTACCTCTTTATTGACCATGAATTGCACCCAGGCCACAAGATTGCTGGCATCCACCGTGGTAGAGGAGTCTTGGGTGGGTGCAGTGACTGGGGTGGCGGGCAATAGGATGGGTGGGATGGGGTTGATGAGACCCTTTCCCTTTCCCTTAGTTACTAGGGGTGGCGGGATTTTGGGTGATTTGGAGCTAGTGCTTGGACTTTCGTGTCTGGGTGGACTCATGGCAACCAACTCTTCTTGCCTTGAAGATTGTTCCATTGAGAGGTGGATGGCTAGGGCTATGCCTTCTTCCTCTTTCTTCTTAAGCTCCACGTCTTCTTCCTTAGCTCTTCTCTTTCTCTCCCTTTCAATGCTTTTGGACTTACTTTGGGCTTTGTGTAGGTCTGCTTTCTCTTTCTTCCCTCTCTCTTCTTTGGCTTTCTTTTGCAGAGTCTCTTTCTTTAATTTCTTGGCCCTTCCTTGGCTAGATTGTGCATGTTGCTCTCCTTCTTCCTCACTCACAATCCTTTCACTAGACTGTTCCTATCCTTGGCGCAGAGGGGACCTGCTTGGAGTCTCACCGACTGCGGCTAGGACTCTTCCCCCATGGGCATTCCATCGGTGGCCAATGCTTTTGCCAATGTTTCTATGGTTTTCCTCACAAAGAAGCCGTTTAGGTTTACCTTGTCAAAGGACTTGGTAGCGATGCTCTCCAGCATTGGCACATTGATTCCGTTCATCAATGTGTTGTACCTTTGGCTAGGGAATATGGGGTGCACCATTTTGGCCTAAATTTGGACTTCAGGGTTGGGGATGTCAACTAGGTTGATGTCGTCATTGGTGTGGACTATCACTTTGTCAATTCCCAACATGTCGTACATATCCCTTTTTGGCCGTCTTTCCACTTTGTTGGGTAGGCCTAGTGTTTTCTGTACGAACTCAGGGCTAAACTCAATTTCTACTTGGCAGGATTCATTTTCTAGATGCATTGTGATGGTGCTACGGTTCCTATTGAAGGTTCGAAGGAATTCCGTGCACTTCTCATAGTCGACGGCTTGGTCCACCTTCTCCACATACTTCTGTGGCTTGCATTGCTTCACCAATTACTTGATGGTTGGCTCCTCCATGACTATGTCTTTCAAATTTGGGGTGTGCCTAAATTTGAATTGATTGTAAGTTCTTATTTTCCCAACGAGAGGCCATACTTTGCCTGAAACACTATATTGGGGAATATGGGAATTTCCCATAAGTTTGGGAAATGTGGTCAAATCTTTGGATTTGTCATAACTTGAATATTATAACTCCAAATTGAGCGCTCTATTGCTCAATAGATTCCATTTTTCAAGATCTTTCCAATGATAGGTCATATCATATGGTTTTGAGAAACTTATGGGTATGTTATCCAGGTGCCACATTTTTAGTATTCAAAAAATGGGAGTTGGGAGATTCCCATACTCACTAATATTGTGTTTTGATCCTTCTACGAGAATGGAAGTTTGCTGCTTTTCTCTTGACTTGCCATTGTTGGTACCTGTTATAATACCATAGTTCACCATTAGTATTCTTCACATTATTTTTGCAGAAAGACATGCAAGTGATGGAAGAAATGCTTAATCAAAGACAAAGAATTGATTTGTTAAATAGTCCATGCTTTTTCACAAAAAAATTTGTTACTTTTCCTCAATCAGAAGTTGATTTTCATCCATTCTTTTCTGCTTTTGGTTTCATTCATCTTACATGTTTGCTTCACCTTACCCCCTCCCCTTCGGAATTGAGAAGAGTCCTTTCTAGGATTAAGGTTTGAGAGGGAAAGGGCATTCAACATATGCTATTGGTGTTTTACTTTTGCATGAGCCAGGCATAGAAGTTTAGATTGTATTCTAGATTAGCATAGCGGCCCACGTCAAAAGGACGGATGCCTACTTGAGTGATGTAGGTGAGAACATCCGTGAGGAAGTCACTGGAGTCGATTCGATTGGCAATGTGCAACTCTTCCTCAGTCAGAATGCAATCTAAATATGGGTGGGTCAGGAGATGCTCTTTTAGGGGTCGGTTATGAATGGTGGTCAATACTCTATAGGAGATTGGAGCTACATAAGTGGGGTCATACTTCGAGGTTTTGATCGCACATCGTTGCTCAACGTTGGTCATGATTTGGTAGCTCTCTTGCTCCCATTGAAGTCGAAGAATATACCATTTCCTTAAGAAGGAGGAGTCATAGTCGGCTAGCTGTGTCAACTCTTCTAGCTCTTGGCCTGTTGCAACAACTTTGCTTTTGCGATATAATGAGATCAGCTATTGTGTGCAAGCTTGCTCTCGAGAGATTTTATTGTCAATCAGTTCCTTGGCTACCTTGGGAATCTTGACGAACACGAACTCATAGTTTTCCCAAGTGCATGGTAGGGAGCGCACTTCCATTGCTAATGTATTATCGAGGAGGCCTAAGTCCATAACCGCTCATACTTCTTGGCTAGCATGGTGAATGTGGTGTCCAAGCATTTGATGCAGGTGACTAAATCATTCCCCGTATTCACAGCTAGGTCCATGGCCCATTGTAAGGATAGATTTACGCTTATAGGAGGGTTTGAAGTTTGTGGACAGGAGGTTGGGGAGCTGCATAGCTCAACTACTATTAATGCTTATCTTCTGGGCTGTTCAATGGGGAGTCTGTCGGTCACTTGTGCAATAGATTGGTCCTACGGCTCGGTTGATGTACTGCTCTCTTGGCATGTGGAGTAGTTAAGATACTAGAAGTGTTAGGTTGAGTTACTGGTTGTGACTTTGGTTGATAGACTCTGTGAGGTTCTATGGATTTGGTGCTTTTTGGGGCAATGGATTTCTCATCCCTAGTTGGCTCGCACTTTGTGGAGATGGGGTGGAGGGCTTGGATTGAGGAGTATGTGTACTGCTTCTGGACTTGGGCAACCAAATCCAGTTGTTGCCTTCATAGTAGCCTTGAGTGCACAACAGGTCTTTGGGTACCCATTGAGACTTGACTGTTCATTGACTTTGATAGCGCCAGCTTTGCCTTCTAGGCCCAGGAAGTGATATTCTGTGACTACAGGTTTGTGAGGGTTGGCTTTTAGGCGACTGTGGTTGTCATTTGGGACCTATTTGGGCTCCTGCTCAATGGTCTTGGATGTGTCTCCTTTAGGTGCTGCAGCCAACTTGTCTTCGTAGGATGAGTCAAGTTACAACCCCCCTCTTAGACCTTGCATTAGGTTTCTCCATCAGTGGCATTGCATGCTTTGATGGAGTTGCGCTGCCCTTGCTGAAAGCCATCACTATCCAAACATTGTTAATGGCAAGGTGAATGCACTACGAGTCATAGTCAACATTGCAGTGTGATTTTGCAACCTCTAGCTATGGGATTTTATTGTTTCTTGCTTGTTGCGAGGCTTTGAAACCCTAGTAAAATGTAGGCGTTGGTCTCCTTTAGTGAAGTGCTTGTGTTTGCCTAAACCTATTGTTTCTTGAATGCGCATCCTGGCAACGATTCCTTACCAACAATCTTAGTATTAGGCATCACATAGAAGATCATAGGTAGGCTTTCAGTGTATCAATAGAGACCGCTAATTTGCACTTTCCCACCAGTAGTGAGTAGGACTGTCCTCCAAATGGATTGAGTTTCGTGTTGATAGGTTGTAGCTGGGTTGACCAATGAGGGTCCAATGATCGTGCATAAGGATGTTACAGTCAACTCCCTTGTCAATGAGTGCGTCAAAGATGCGTGTCTTCTGGGTAGCCACTAATATGTGTAGGTATGTAGGTGCCACCACTTCCTCATTTTCATCTTCAATTTTTGTGATGTTGGCCACTTGTATTTTGACATGGTTGGGTTGTCTATGTGAGCTCCTTACCATCATGTCGATTGGTACCGGGGGCATGTCATTAGGCTTACCAATTGCCTTAACGGATTGCTTGTACTCCTCATTATTCGAGAATGGTAGATTGATTGTGGCTAGCACATGCATCCAATCTCGCTCATCCTCAAGACAAGGGATATACTTGGTTAGTGGCTTACTACTTCTATTCGCTTGCCTAAGAAGATCAGACCGTTTCCCCAATCTTCTATGACTCATGTGTTGTGCATCTACGTCGGCCTACTAACAGGATGCCATAATCCACTCCCTTCATGACAATGAAGTTCACAAAAAACTGGATACCTACAATATTCAACGGCCAGTTCTTTAATACTCTAAATGGCTGTACTTTCATTCCATTGGCTAGTGTAACGTTAAACCTAGCATTCTCGAATAGGTGGGTTACCCCAGGTTTGGAGTATTGCATGGCTGAGCACACTGAATCGTGTCCCCGTGTCCACTATCCCTTTTCGTGTGGTATCTCCTGATACTAGGACCGGTAGGACTGCATGCATCTCTGTGCCCTCCCAAAAGGCATTAATGTGTAAGTGCTTGGGTAGCACTGCGTGCAGCGTTAGACTGGGTATCTGAGTTACTACATCATGATCATGTAGGTCAGCTGCCTCTTGCTCCATTGGTCCTTCAACCCACTTATTTAGTTATTGCCACAGCATCGGATACTACCTAAGCAGATCTCCTAAGCTTAGAGTCACTGGGGTGGTTACTAGCATTGTAAGAAGTTTGCTAGCTGCATGCTCTTCTTCTAGTCCAACGTTCCTTGGCCAATGGCCTTGATTAGTTTGCTAGCCCGTAGCATGTAGACTCTGTTTAAGAGGCACTGCTTGTGGTACAGTCACGTCCCTCGACTTTGGTCGTGGAGGCGAGATTGGTGTGCTTACGCTTGAGAGATCATTGATCTTGTCCTCCAAGATGGGCTCAACGTCGTTAAGGTGCTCTTGGGCCTCTTTCACCTACTCCTTGACCTTCTCTATGGCTTCGAGCTGGTGTTTTGGGCTGGGATACTCTCCCACCCTAGAGCTCTCCTTCTCAGTAGTCCTTGGGGTGGATGTCTCTGCTTTTGCATCAATGACTTTCTTTCTTGTGGGCAATGTCATAGCACCCTCCATTTTAAGCGTGACCTTGGCCTCAATCCTCTTCTTCCTGCGCCTGCTACAACTCTTTTTCCCTCTCAAGGTTGTATCTAGATTTCTGGGTCCAGGCAGTAGTGATATGCTGGTGTGCTTCATTTGTGCTTGAGTCATGATGTGTAATGGGATAGGTGTGTCCTCCCTGTCAAATGTCTCAACTCCAAACAACCCCAATGGTATTGATGGCTCGTTTGCTGCACTAGAGGGTGGCTTTTGTCTAGGGCATTCGACAAACAAGTGAGTGATTCCACACTTTGGATATCTCAGATTGGGCGGCTCTTTCTTGATTCTGCTCCTGTTCTTCAAGACAATGTGAGGAGATGTGTCCTAGGTAATTGCAATTCCAATAAGAAATCAGTTCTTGGGTATGCCCCTCTAAGCCTCTGCCTCTATCTAGCACCATCACCGGCACTAGTCAATAATCCATGAGGATTGGATTGCCCTCTTCATCTTACGAGATGTAATGGTTCACATAGGGCTTGTCATCGTTTGGCTCCTCCACATAGTGGATTGGAGCGTTGCTCGCGCTGAATGGATTATGAAAGATCTAGGTGGCTAGGGTATGCTTGTGGGGTTTATCTCCATCCTTGGAATGGATGGTTTGGTGTCATTAGGTGCCGGGAGAGCCAATGGGGCTCCCCTCCTGAAGAAGTTTGGCAGCCTATTCCCTAGGTAATGCTGGTTGTAAGGTTGCGAGTATTGGAGTCATCTCGGTAGTTTGCAATGCATGGCATCGTGAATGATCCTATCGCAATTGGTGCAAGGTTGGGATCTTAGGCTTTGATACTCTATTGACAGGTGGTTTTTACCATAATACACGCACTAGACGTGTGGGCGCATTGGTCATCTCATCATCTCTTATAATTTGGTTAGCTCCATCTTCATCTCCGCTAGTTGTGACGTGGGTCAATACTCTTTCCCTTATCTTGGTTATTTGGGATTGATCTTTCACTTTCGATGTTGAAGATCTCTCAGAGTTTCTAGTGTTAGTCTCTTCTCGGGTTGAGCTCCTGGAGTTTCTCTCTTTGAGCTGGTCATCCACTCTATCGCCACGTCAAAGACCCTAGCTAGCAGGTCTCATTGCAAACTTGAATTGCTTGCCAATGCCTTGTAGAGTTCCTCACTTCGTATCCCATTGATGAAGACTATGGACACCGCTCTTTCGATGAGTCACTCGCTAGTTGGGATTCTCTTGAAGAGACTTCGCACATGGGTAACATAGTCTCTGATGTCCTTGTCTTTCTGCTTGACGTTCATCAGCCGCATCTAGACTCGTGTACCAGGTCCTATTCTTATCGCCTAAGCATAAACTTAAAGCTTCCAAGTACTCACGCTCAAAGAATCTCTTAATGAAGAAACTCTTGAGGTTGTTGAAGTTAGTTCACTCAGCAGCATCTAGACTCATGTACCAGGTTCTATCCTTATCGCCTAAGCATAAACTGAAAGCTTCCAAGTACTGAGTAAGATCAGTGAGGCCATTGGCCTTGTAGACTTGCTCAAACTAATCTACGGAGTCCTATGGGTCGTTGTTTGATTGGTACTTGTCTAACTGCTTAGCCATACGATTAGGATTCTCAATTAGCTCTTAGAGCCCTAGTTAACTCCTAATCCTGCAAGTAACGAGGTTGCCAATGCAACGACGCTTCGCTTTGCTGACAAGTTGTCTAGCAGTCATTGCGTAAGAAGCTTGCTCAATGTGAGATCGCCTTCCAATGCTCTTTTCCTCTCTGCGTCAGGTCCTGTACAATTTTTGCTTGCTAGAGCTAGTACACACTGAATCTCGCGCATTTCTATACTTTGATGTTAGTTCCTAGCTTGTTGCTCCTGATTGTAGGCTGCTATGCTCCATAAGGGGCTTTTGCGCTAGTCTCCTCTCCTCTTCAAGTTCCTCTATGATTTCCTCGGATGGTCTATCGTGGTGGTCCCGTCTGGGTCTGTAGATCGTAATTGGTGACTGATTGTTGGATTTTCCTTCGAAAAATCCCCTAGATCAAGCTCTTCGCTATGTCTGTGGTGGTCAGTGCTTGTCTTTGCCATATCCGTGATCTCATGCTCCACCAAGTTGTCGATGAGATTGATCAAGTCAAGTAGATCCACTCCCCCAATGGTGTCAATCCTTGCTGCGCCTGACTCCTGTGTCACGTCCTCGTTTGGCCCTATACTTGGGGTTCTCGATCACTCGACTAAGTTTCAGGGTCTTCTCCTACTCGTGGGTTTGTTCTGATGGTTAGGTCTAAGTGATTTCCTTATTATTTACAAACAGTTCTCAACTTACACTTCGATGTGTATGCATGCTATCTTTTTTGTGCACCGTGCAAAATCATGCTTGCAGCTTTTCTTAAGTGCACTTCGATGTGTGTTGGAAAAAAATATGGATGCAAATACAAAGTGAGAATTGCAGCTCTTGCACTCTCGTCTATGTACTTGGCCTAATGGGGCTCTTGGCTCGATTCTTGGCCATTCTTGGTGGTGATTAGGGTATGTGCTATGTCATTCAAGCTTATTCAAGGTCAAACTAGGGTCTACTTTTTAGCTTATCTCTCTAATCGTGTCAAATATGCTAATATGAGTGTCAGCACTGTTCCTGGCCATTTGGCTGCGATTTGCAGGGTTAGCTTTGCTTGTAAGGCTTTTGATGAATTCTCTTGTTGCGGCTTGTACTCTTTGTCATCCTGAACACGCTAAATTTGTTAGTTTTGATGTGTCAAAATCTGGTCCGATTCTATAGGGTCCAATTCTGTAGTGTCAAGAATCAGACGTCCGATTTGACAGGTGTCCAATTTTAGCTATCCGATTCACTCTATTCAATTTGGAGTGTCCGATTATGGGTTTTAAGAGAGAGATGAGGGTGGCTCGATTGTAGAAGCAGACTTGGATGCTCCATTATAGCGGTACAAAGATGACACGAAGAAGGTAATGCTTTTGGTTTTCAGTGCAACTTCACCCATATGGCATCCAGGGCATGAGGACCCACAAGATGAAATTTGACCAGGATCGGACCCTTGTGTAGGAGCCCTGTTCGTAGGCAGTGGGACACAAAATTGAAGTATATATCTTTAACACTCTATAAATAGTGAGTTAAATACTGAACTTTTGTGATGTAGGACATTATCTATATAGATGAGTTTTCATCTAGGCAAGGTGGCCAAGGAAGATACAAGACTCCACATTGAAAGAATATATTGGCCAGCTTGTCAACAACATAGTAGTATTTCATAAGATATGTTTTGCTACTTTTGCTAAGAACTTCCTGAAGTTGAGGGCACTAACAAAGGTTGGCCCCTTCAAGACCATCTCGACCAACTCCAGCTTGGAGAAATTAGTGCTGCTTCAATGTTTGAAGCTGCTCTTCTTATTCACAAGTACTAGGCCTAGCCCACTTTTCTCCATGGTGGCCTGTGGTATGGTTGTCGGAGTTGAAGATCCCATTGTCATTAGGCAAGAACTTTTGGGGAAAAATATATTGTTGCCTATGATAAAGAGTAGCTCTGACCATGGGAGCCTAACTCCAAGAAGCCTAGGACGACATACTAGATGTACTTACTAATGATGTCTCTTTTGCAATGTAACACAATTTGTAATCTTTTCTTATATTAATAAAAATTTATGTTATTAGATTTGCGTGCAATGTAGTTTGTAGTAAGTGTCATTTATTATTGTTTGTATTTGAATGTAATGCTTATTTGTTGGATTTATAAGCAATATGATTTGTTATTTAAATTTAATACACAATGCTTTATCGAATTCATGTGCATAACATTTATTTATCCAAAGATACGTAAGGATAATTTAAATAAATAAATAAAATAAATAACATGTGACTAAAAGAAAATAAGATGTGTCAAAATTTTGTATTTATATTCATAAAAATTTACATAGGATCCAATATAAGTAGGGTTTTACAAAATTGTTTCAGAAGCTAGATTCTATATATGTTTCACTAGTAGACCCCTATTGTTGCTACTCTCCACCACGACTGTCCATCCATCACTGAAAGAATCTCACTATCCATAGATCCTTGTTAGTGACAATGACCCTCCTTGCATGCATTGCTGCATAGACCGAGCCTTTGAACAAGTCAATGAAGAAGGCTTTAGCAGCTTTGTATAGTGCAAGGAGTGCATGGGCACTGATCAAGTTGATCCACACTTGAATTATCAAGGAAGTACCTTCTGCTATTTTTGATTAGTATGTTGTTCTGCATTGTCTCTCACCCCACCTTTTGGAATGTAGCCCTTGGTATTAAGAGGTGCCCGGTCTTTTCATAATGGCGCATCTCTCGGAGGGCCATTGTGCCTGGCGTCAATCGATGTTTGCGATGGGTGGCATGGTGGTGGTGGTTGCCTCTACGCGGGAGTTCTTGGGGGAGTCTCTAAGGCCGCTTAGTCGATGCGTGCCATGTCTTCTAGGAGTGAGAATTTGAAACACAAAACTCAAATGGGTAAAATGAGATGAAACTTTTAACTTATAGCCAAACATGTAAAAATCTATAAACTTGAATTAATGTATCTAGATTTTAGAAAAACTATGACCAATGATGTGATTAGATTGACTTAAAATTTTACATGTGGACTCTTCTAGGACATAACAACCACCCAAAAAAGTTGGTCCCATCAAAAGCCTTTGGGGACACCTAGCCAAAGGCTTGTGTGGTGGGGCCCTAAATTTGAAAAATCAAGGCTCCACACACGAGCCTTGGGCTAGGTATTCTAGATGCTTTTGATAGGGTCAACTTTTTAGTTTTCATGAGTTCTTATGATGCCTAGTATGGGTGAAGTTTCACTAGATTTCGATTTATAAAATTGACGATTGAATCTTTTTTTGAAAAATTCATTAACTGGATTATACTTAACTGAGAATAGAAAAAATTCACCAAGTGTGCGTACTTGTGTATTAAATGTATTCTTGATCAAAGTATGTGCAACATTGAAAACTTAGAAATTCATAAAATAAAAATCATGGACAAAATGGAATATCATATATCAGATATAGTATTGTCGAATCATAAAATACAGTAAAGATATAGTGTATCGACCCAAGTATATTTGTTCATCGATGTGTACGTGATTGCATATATAATGTATCCTCAATGAAATTACTTGCAAAATTGAAAACTTAAAAATTCACACAATTCAAGTCATGGAAAAATTAGAATATCACATATCGGATATAGCATTATGAAACCAAAAAATACACGATAGATAGTACATTGCACCAAGTACAACTAGGGATATGCAAAATTTAGCTCCATTTTGAAGGCTAATGCTATTAAATACTTGAAGGTATATTGGAAGGATAACCAAAAACTAAGCTTTATAAAATCTACAACTAGACCTAAGCTAAACATAGATCCATTTACAAGGTAGTTTCTGAAAGCATGTTGTTGATATTAAGATTAAATGCATCCTTGTTCTTGCAAATCTTATGAACAAGAATCAAAACTATAGGCTTAATAGTGATACATCGGGCATGAATGGCTAGAAGTTGACCATCACTCATGAGATCAATTAAGTAGCTTTCAGCTGTCTCTTGGAGAGCAAGCAAGGCTTGGCTTGACCATCACCCCACGTTCCTTGTTTGATTCCTTGAAAAGAACTTGTGATGATGCCTTGACTACAGATCTTGTAGTATTTCTCACATCAACCTAGCGAATGGTACCTTAGGAATGATTAAGTTGGCAGTCTTCTGGAATTTCCTTATCTCACGTAGACCAGTTGTGCTTGGTCTCCATCTTTGCTTTTTATGTGTTGGAGGACATGTATTACCAGTTGGAGAAATAGTGGAGCTAGAGCACGTGGACCACCATTTCTTGACAATGGTAGATCATTATTTAGGATAGATGGGCCATCATTATTGACCGCACTAGGGCCACCATTGTTGGCCATAGTAACACCACCATTATTAGCTATAGTAGGGCCACCAGGGGGCTATTTTCACACACAATATGCTCACTAGATTTAGAAGAGTGTTAAGCTATTGCTCTTGTATGCACCTTCTTGATAGGAATCTTGGAGCGTGCCATGGTTGTGATGACATTTGATAGAAAAGTGGAGGGTAGAGTGAAGAATAATGGGAAAAAAATGAAAGGAGAGACTTGACTTAAATATGAAACTTTTAAACTTACTAAAGTATAAATAAACTTTAAAATTACTTTAGTATAAGTTATTTTAGTATAAATGAACTTTCAAAATTATTGTAGCATAAATGAACTTCTCTCTCTCTCTCTCTCTCTCTCTCTCTCTCTCTCTCTCTCTCTCTCTCTCTCTCTCTCTCTCTCTCTCTCTCTCTCTCTCTCTCTCTCTCTCTCTCTCCACCCCATCCCTCCCTCTCTATCTCTTGCCAACCCCCTCATGCCTCTCTCTTTCTAGGCTAGTGAATCTTCCAAGGTTTGGAATTTTCAAATCTTTGACTGAGGATTTAAAATTTGACTTTTAATCATTTAAATTTAAAATTTTTAAAGTTTTATATCTTGTATCTATAGTCAAATAAACGACTCAAGTAGAGATAACCTTAAACTTCACTCTCTAAGATAGGCATTGTTACATTGTTCCTTCTCCCAAGAAGTGTGGTTTAAGATTTAAAAATCCAAAATATAGAGAAATTGATATTAAAACTTTGAAAAACATAGTTCGAGCATTTAAAATTTAAAACAAAATCTACAAAATGCTATTTTAGCCAAATTCAAATAGATAAACTATCTAAAGCTTAAGATATGAGTATTAAAGACCTCTCATATTTAAGATATAAGTATTGATGAGTCATATCCTTAGTACATGTACTCTCTCTTAGACTCTAAATGCATTAATATTGTACTCTTTATCTAGATCTCTATTTCTTGCCATCTCTCTCTTGAGTTGCAAATCATTCTGCATGGTGTTGTCTAGCTGTGCTAGTTTCATATTTTACTTTTCTCAATTCATATATTGCCCTACTTATAGATTCTGCTTAAGAGGTTTTAGACTTCTTCTTTTTTTCCTCGTATCATATCTCTAATCTTCTATACCACACCATTGAAATGATTGCCTCATAGAATTGGAATCATTGATGCTACTTCCATGTTTAGTTACCTTTTGAAAAGCACAATGAGCTTGCCAGTGAGATCGTTCCATGCCTTGAGTTGACTATACTGCTAAACTCCCTTGATCTACAAAGTACGGACCATGTGCCTCAAGTATATGCTGCATAAGAAAGAGATATTAGAAACACAAAATAATTTGCAATGATGATATATTTTTGTAATGGTGAGACAATACTGACCATGTAGTGTGTTATGCTATTTGAAGTCCATGTCTCCACCATAGAGTTGTTAAATTTAGCAATTGTCTCTTTAAATGTATTGGTATCACCATATCTAAACCTCAATTATTGTAAGAGAGCTACTAATCTATCCAGGTGTATCTACACTTCAGCCTTTGCAATCCTCGTTCTTCCCCCATTGCTCTAATTTGGAACAACAAGAGGCAACTTTTTCCATGGTTCATACTTCTCTAGTTGTTTCACAAGTATATTTCCTTCCTTATCTCAAGGTGGAGATATAAACTTCCTAAACTTGGGTCCACCAAAGTATGGTTTGCAAGGGATGTTTCTACTCTTGCCCGATTTTTTCTCACATCCTTTTTTATTTCTACTTGGCCCTCGAGCAATCCAACTTTAGAGAGGACTAGTTCTACCTTCCTATATGTAGCATCAGCTTCAAACACAGGCTGCATCTTGTATGTGAAGCATACATATTCATACACTAGCTTCTCAATTATTCTAACCAAACAATGTAATGTGTAAAAGTGAACCCTTGTCAATGGTATTTCCAAAATAGGACGTCAGTTTGGACCCACTGAGACTAGCACTCCATTTCTCATGGCTTTTCGATCATGTGTTGGAGCACCTTGTTGTCCTATCTTGGCAAGCCATTCTTTCTTTCCATCTTTCTCTTTCTTCCTAGTTTGCATATGCATTTGCTGCATTCGATAAACTAAACATACACTTCATTGTTTTTAAATCACTTGTAAGATGCCATTCAACTTGATAGTCCCCAAATCCTTCAACATGTAAAGTTGCTCTACTATTTTACTGTTGAATAATACTGGGTATGTTAGTGAGGTTTAAAAAAACTTTAAGTACTTCATGGTCCTCCTTTGGTACTTTAAATGCTGCAAGTCACCATATTTTCATTCTCTAATTGCACATTGAAGTATAAAGGATGGTTTTCATTGATATCGAGATCTAATGCTCAATTCATAAGTGTTATACTCACATGTTCAAGCTTTTGCTCCTTGACAATCTCATTCTCGCCACGTTTAAGGACAAACTTAAGCTTGTCTTTATATTCTTCCAAAGACATATTATGGAACTTGACCATAGCCACTTGCACCCTATATATATCTAATACAAAGTTGTTGGATACATTCAATACAAATGTAACTTCTTTGGAACCATACTTCATTATGTGCGTGTGTTCTAGATGTGTGGGATCACTAATCAGTTCTACTTTCTCATTTAGTTATTTTTGAGCCTTCTTCATGTGAAATGGTTTTGGTAGAGGCACTACTCGCTTAGTTTTGAAGACCTACTTAAAACCTGTATCCAATTGTTGATAGAGTATATTTTATGACTTAGAACTCAATCCCATCTTGTCACATAATCCCTAAGCATCTATAGTAGTAAATAAGTTGGTTATATCCTTAAGACATTCAATTATGACACCATCCACAATATCCGTGAATTTATGATTTTTCAATGCATTTTTGACCATATCCTTGCTAAGGAATTTAGCAATAGTATCATTCTCTGCATGAGAAAACATATTTCTCATTGTAGCAGATTGAGTATATATTCATTTATGATATTGTTCACTTTCTTTGGTTAATTAGTGAATTAGTTTAACTAAATGGATGTGCTGACATGCTTCTTTGGTTTTTAAAGTGGGCTCAATCTTCAAAGTTTTTATGAGCTTTCTCTTTAAGTTTGTATTCTCCTTCTCCAACTCCATAATTTTAGATTGTAACTCAATATTCTATACCTATGTAGCATACATAGCATCTTCAGACATTGCTTGTTGTAGGCTCTGATTCTCCCTATCCTTCTTAGCCAACAATCTATCTTTTACCATCAAAGACTGCACATACCCTTGTAATCTTGTCTGTATATTTGTTAAGGCTTGATGAACCCGTATCGATCCTTGTGCCACAAGTCTACATGTGTATCCATATAATCCTTGATTGGGTTATGATGTGTTCCCTCAGATTCACTTTCTCTAAAGATGACTAACTATCAAGGCTAAAATCACATGGTTGACATAAGATATGTCAGGTTTATACTGGCCTCAATTGTAAGTAGCATGTGTATTTTGCTATTTAGTGTCCAGTTGGTGTTTGTAATGCTTCTTCATTTGTGGCAATTTATACTATCGATCACGATCGTGGGATGCCTCACTGCAAAAATACGTGAGGTAATTTATAGGTTGTCAAATTTAGTGCAATGAATCTCATAGAAGTAGATCAAGACATCCTCTATTGAATCTGCAAGGCGGATTGCATTCACAAACAAACTTTACAAATAATGTAAGTCCATTAAATTGCGATGGCCTTTGAGTTAGTGGATCACATGGATAAATGCACCCATCAATCCAAAGATTCACCTTTTTTTCCCATGCATTTCTTTCTTGTTGCATCGTGTATTTTATTGCATTATCCCTTTCCATAGTTCTTTTGAATAGTGGTGCATATTCGTCCTCCAATTGGAAGTGAATATCTCTCTTTCTCTTAGTACGTCATACACCTCCATTCTGCAAAGAAAAATATATGACAATTTTAACTTGGATTAATATTCAAATCACATAATTATACCCCTTTGATTCACTAGATTTATATTCTTTTTTATCCAATTGGATCTTGACTCTTTCACTTGATTTCAATCATGATAGACCCTAATCAAACCCATAGCTAGCCTCTAATATTATCTTGGAATCAACTTCTAATTAGGATCTAATATTATCTTGTATTCTATCCAAAATATTATATATATATAAACAAGAATTGGTTAAATATTATTAAACACATTTATACAAAATCTTGGATAGTGAAGAACAATAACATAATCTTATATTCTCTCCACATGTACTCTTTGTCACTCTATCACTTATTTTGTTAGTTCATCTCACACTGTCAGATACTCTCTCTCTCTCTCTCTCTCTCTCTCTCTCTCTCTCTCTCTCTCTCTCTCTCTATACATGAATTGTTGCTTAGGGATTAAGCAACAATTGTGAATAATAATAACATCATATAGATTAAAAAATAAAGATACCTCCATTATCACTTGATTGCTTGTAGTATAGATTGTTGAAGATGAAGATTGCTTATAGTATAGTTTGAGATGCAAGATTTTGTATACAAAGAACCATATTCTGAAGGGAAAGAGAAGAGTACACAAAATTTGGGATAAAACTAGAGCTTTTAGAGGGAAGGAAAAAATGTCAAAGAACGGGCATATACTTGTCCAAAATAATAAAAAGTTACAAGGAAACTCTCGATTCAAAAAGGTGTCTTTGGATAAAAAATAATATTAAAATATGATGTGTACGTCAACTTATACCATTTTTTAACTTTCGTCCTTTTAATAAGCGAGAATGAGAATGATTCAAATATATTTTAATGCTGAAAAGTCATGAGGGTATTAAAGAGTCATCTGTCAATGGCTTTTTTTTTTTAGAAAATAGAATTGTATTTTTTTAGTTGTCAGGATTTTGAGAAAAAGTGATCTTATCCTATAATTGGGGATAAAATAATAGGTGAATTCTATTAAAAATACAAATACGAGATTTGCGTGATTGTAGAACATATCTTAATACAACATTATTTTAGAATCTCTTTTTAGAGAGAGAGATGTGAGAGAAATCCCTTAAGGGGCCAAAAAGAGAGTCCATATTTCTCCTAATGTGAGAGAGCATAAGTATTCATCTCTCTCTTCCTCTTCCTTTTTCTTTCTCTATGTTTTCTCTTTTCTACTATTTTTTAGTGTACCTTCATGTATATATTAACTTTTTTTATTTTCTTTTTGAAGAGATCAATTTGGAAAAGATTGGATAAGTGCTCATTGTTTTCTCTATTCCACACACACACACACACACACACACACTCTCTCTCTCTCTCTCTCTCTCTCTCTCTCTCTCTCTCTCTCTCTCTCTCTCTCTTTCTATGTGTGTGTGTGTGTGTGTGTATGTGTGTGTGTGTTTCCTTTTTGACTATCTTTATAGTAGTGTTTGATGTTAATTCTAACTTTAGGATTGATTGTTGTTGCAACACTTAATACAAGGTAGGGTAGAGATTCCGTAGCCCAAGTTACATGAAAATTTACCAATTTTGTGGTGCCAAAATTTATTTATTTGATTAGTTACTTTTTTGTTTCCTAGGATTGATATTTTCTATTGTCCATGTTGGCAATATATTTTGATTAGCAATAATTTAATCTTATCTTCAATAGATCAGCTTGTAGGTAAATTTACCCTATTTTATGTTATTTCTATTCATGCAACTATCTAGATATTTTTTGTTACAAGAGATTCATCACTTGAACAATTTAGTCATTATTTTTTAATTTCCATTATTTCAATAGGTTTTGATTATAAGTTTAGAATCAATTGTTGTGTTAGTGCAATCAATAGAGTAGTACACAAATATTCCATCTCAAAGGTAAATTCTCTCTTTTATATTATAATAACTAATCAATAATAAGTTATTTTGATTGTTATTGAAGTGCTATAATTATGTGATATGTAGGTATTGTGTAAGATCTAGGCAAATCACAAAAATATCAATTAATTATTTTTCTATGGTGAGTGATTTCTTTGTGCTGCTAGACGATATGGATTTGTTAGAAGTTGAGGTTCAAAAATCATTTGATTTCTTGGTCCTATGTATCCATTTGGATCTTCATGTCAATTGACTATGACCCATGAAACTCGTGTATCATATCATCCATAAAACGTACAATGTCCAATGTGTCTATTTAGATTTGCATGCCATGTGGCTGCCATCCTTTCGTAATACCCACATTTTCATATAATATATCGAGTTAGATCAAACTCTTATTCATTAAAATATTTTTTTGATAAAATTTTTGAGTATTTTTATACTATTCTTTTCATTCTATTTTATATAAATGATATGATTAAAGTGATGTCTTAAAATTAAATTTGTATTTTATATCAATGCAAATACTTATATGCATTTCAATATCAATGTTTGTGTCTCTTTACAAAAGTGGAAACATATCTTAATGCAATGTTGATTTGTACATTATATTGGTGATTACTCGTTGGACTTAAAATACTTACTGTTGAGGGTTTAATATATACTTTTTATATCTATTACCTAGGTTATGATGCTTGAGATAAGAATAAGCATGCTCTTGATAGTACATAATAGGAAAGATAAAGAAGAAAATTGGACTACTGATATGTATCATTGATAATCTTGGGTACATAAGTGTCCAAGCATGAAGGGAGCTTTCAGGGTAAAAACATATGTAATTTCTGATATATCAAAGCACTAGAAGGGCAAAATTGAGCTCTCAAACAAAGGAAGATTGATTCTTACATTATAACAGAGGTGTTGGTATAACATGTCTTCATGCAAAAATAAATACATATTGCATCCATTGTAATCGTTTAATGAAACATTGCAAATAGTAAGTCTTTGTACCACATTGAGAATGAGAAATTTCATAAGATCTATGCAACTAATTACCTCATATTTATAGAAGTATACCCTAATTGTTGTGACGAGTGGTGGTAGAATGTTGAGAGTTTCATAAGTTCTTTTAAGTAGTACCACCTCGAAATTGGTAGACTACTCTTTGAGAGACATACAACCAAGAAACTTGTACAATACCTTGTATTTTTCTATGACTCCAAGTATATATTGACTAAGGAGGATCAAGAATATGGAAGCCTTGAGTCTATGCATGTACTGAATCTCAATAGTATAGAATGGCCATTATGAAATATAGACATTTTGCACAAATATAGCACAAAAACTTTAGTAGACATATTAAACTATGAAGCTAAGCATTGGCTAAAAGAATGTACATCTAAGCTGGCTCATACCAATTATAAATTTTATGTATATGTTTAAGAAATGTGAGGATTTGAGATACACTAAAAGCACATACGTCATAAAAAGTGCATTAGAGGATAACCTAACAAGGATTCTAGACAAAACTTAGACATAAAAAGTTACTCACACTCTTAACATGGTAGAGTGTTGAGTCACAACAAGGGACATAGCTTTTAGGTAAAATTTTACTCTCTTAGTTAACAATTTTCTTAATTTAGGATGGATAAGCTAACTTTCCTTCTCAATTACAAGTACTTTGTCCCATGATGGACTTTATGGCTAGTGTTCTAGATGGAGGATGCTCAAGGGAGAATGGTTGTGTCTTGATCAAGACACATGTGAAAGTATAGTTGCAGATGTTACTACTGTCTATGAGGGTCGTGAGCCCCAAGTGTTGCACAAGGAGGATGATTGACCCTTGAGTATAATACGCTAGAAGTCACAATCTTAGAGGAGAATCCACCTGCTAGCTTCTAATTTAATATAGATGGTAGGAATATTCAAAGGCGAGCTTAAGGTACTATTAATAGTGGAATATGTGTGGCTCCACATATTTTAGAAATTGTTGAGTCTCCTTAAAAATTCCAACTCCACAAGTTGTAAATCCAACACTTGTAAACTTTCAAATTTTTTTGGCTAATGGAATACCATCACATGCAAAATCACACTTATAATATTTTAAATTTTTATTATTTTTAAACTTATCATGTATTTATATTACTATATTTAAAACTATTTGAATATGTGTATACATACTTTAAATTTTGAGATAAGATGCATGCGTTCGATTGCACTCTAGGAGAGAGATACCTACCCTAACCTTGATTCTTTTGAATACATATACACACATTCTTTTATTAAGATAATACACATATATCCAAGCATCCACCTGAGGACATTAAAAATTTGCTTATCTTCCAACATCAATTGATAGAGTAGGTGTGTATTCTTGAACATATAGAACATTCGTTTGTGGACATATGATATATATGCACACACTTATGTAACGAGGGGGGGTTCTTTCCAAATTATGAATGATACAATATGCAATTGCCACATCGACATGTTTACATATGTATGTGAATTTTACAAAGACGTTAAGTAAAGGCATAACCAAATATCGTATATGAATAGTCTTTTAATGGTTTAAAACTTAGGATTTTAAAGGCGTAACTACTTTAGTTCTTATTTTATTGTTTCATTTCACACATTCTCTCTTCATCTCTTCACATCTACTACATTCCTCCTACTTGCTGCAATAGATACTTACATACACTTTGGTGAGTGAATCCATGAGACTCTCTTTGCTAGCTAGAGTAATGATATCTTTGAGGTTTTCTTAAAGAACTTCAACCTTCAATGCATGTTCTCAGTGCTATATCCTCCCCTTCAAGTCTTGGAAGGTTCTATGAGCATCATTATTACTACATGTACAAACTCCATCGAGGGATTTGACATGACTTGGGTGCCTCTGTAATAGCTCATGGTATTATATGTAGGAAAAAACTACCAAAAAGTGGTGAATAGATATTTTTTCCATGTGGATTCTTGGCATAGAGTATGCAGTGTTCTTATGGACAGTGCACCAGAGGTACAATACCTTTGGAGATCAGGATGACACAACACAGACCCTAATCACCAGAGCAAGAACGTCGAGGAATTGAGCCTAGAGCCCCATTAGGACAAGTACATAGACGAGAGTACGAGAGCTACAACTGTCACTTTGTATTCACACCCACATTGTTTTCCACCACTTGAAGTGCACTTAAGAAAAACTGAAAGCTTGATTTTGCATGGTGCACGGAAGAGAGCACGCACACACATCAAGTGAGTGTAAGTTGAGGACTATTTGTAAATAATAAGGAACTCACTCAGACTTAATAATCAGAACAAACCCACCAGTAGGAGAAGACTCTGAAACATAATCGGGTAATAAAGAACCCTAAATAGAGGACCAAACAAGGATGTGACACAGGAGATGTAGTAAGGACCGACACCATTGGAGGAGTGGATCTACTTGACTTGATCAATCTCATCAACAACTTGGTGGAGCATGAGACTGCGAATATGGCAGAGTCAAGCATTAACCATAGACATAGTGAAGAGCTTGATCTAGGTGATTTCCCAATGGAAATTCAGCAAAGCAACTAGTCACCAAATATGATCTACAGACCCGGATGATGGATCACCACGATAGGCCATCCGAGGAAATCATAGCTGACCTCAAAGAGGAGAGGAAGCTAGCATGAAAGGCCTTGCAAAGAATAGTGGCTTACAATCAGGAGCAATAAGCTAGGAGCTTACGTCAGAATATAGAAATGCATGAGATTCAGCGAGTGCTAGCCTTAGCAAGCAGAAATAGGACAGGACCTGACACAGAGAGAAAAAGAGCACTAGAAGGTGATCTCACATTGAGCGAGCTTCGTATGAAGCGCCTACTTGAAAACTCGTCATCAAAGCAGAGCGTCACTACATTGGCAACCTCATTGCTTGTAGGATTAGGAGTTAACTAGGACTCTAAGAGCCAATCAAGAATCCCTATTGTGGCTAAGTAGTTAGACAAGTACTAGCCAAATGACGACCCATACAGCTTCATAGAGCAGTTCAAGCAAATCTGCAAGGTCAATGGCCTCACTAATCTTACTCAGCGCTTGCAAGCTTTCAATCTATGCTTGGGCGATAAGGGTAGGATGACCTGATATATGAGCTTAGATGTTGCTGAGTGAACTAACTTCAACAACCTCAAGAGTCTCTTCATTAAGAGATTCTCTGAGCCTGGATACTCCAATAACCTTTTAGTGTGGCTAATGAACATCAACTTGAAAGACAAGGAGGACATCAAAGACTATGTCACCCACATGCGGAGTCTCTTCAAGAGAATCCCAAATTGGCGAGTGATCCATTGAAAGAGCAGTCTCCACAGTCTTCATCAATGGGATACAAAGTGAGGAACTTTATAAGGCCTTGGAATGCAATTCAAGCTTATAGCGAGATGTGATAGCTAGGGTCTTCAACGAGGCGATTAGAGTGGACGACTAGCTCAAAGAGAGAAGCTCTAGGATCTCCATCCGAGAGAAGCCTAACACTAGAAACTTTGAGAGAGCCTCAAGGTCAAGGAAAAGATAAGGCCCAAGTACTCAAGATAAAGGAAAGGGCATTGACCCAAGTTAGGATCTAGCAGAGATGAAGATGGAGCTAGATAAATTACAAGAGATGATGAGACGACCAACACACCCTCACATCCAATGCATGTATTATGGTGAAAATCACCTGCCACCCGAGCGTCAGGAGACCCGAGGTCTCGACCTTGCGCAAATTACAGTAGGTTCGACCATGATACCATGCATTGTAGGCTATTAAGGAGACTCTCGTACTCGCAACCATATGGACAGCCTTAGCTAGTGACGAATAGGCTGCATAACTTCTTTGGGAGGAGAGTCCCATTGGCTCCCGGCACAATGGCGCCAAACCGGTCATTCCTAGGATGGAGATAAACCCCACAGGCATACCTAGACCTCTTGGACCCTATGTAACCCATCCATCGAGTGACGCTCTTGTCCATTAAGTGGAGGAGCCGAATGACAAAGAGCCTTATGTGCACCCTTACATCTTGTATGATGAAGAGGGCAACGCAATCCTTATGGATTACCTACCTATACCAGTGATGGAATTAGGTAGAGGTAGAGGCAGAGGCCTTGGAGGGTAGACCCAAGAACCAATCTTGTGTTGGACTTGTGGTCACCCAGGACACATCTCCTCACGCTGCCCCAAAAGGGAGTAAGCAAATCACAATAAGACCAATCTTAAATGTGCTGAGTGTGGAATCCTTCATCTCTTCTCACAGATTTCCCTAGGCACAAAACCATCCCCTAGCTTGATAATTATACCATATGTTCCATTAGGGTTGTTCAGTGTCAAGACACTCGACGGGGAGGCCACGCCCATCCCATTGCATGTCATGACCCACACACATATAAAGCAAGCCGACATATCATTGTCAGGGCCCAGCAACTTAGATGTAGTCTCAATCTGAAAAAAAAGTAGTAGGTGAAGGAGAAAGAAAGCTGATGCAAAGATCACACTAAAAATCGAGAGTGCCACGACGATGCTTGTCGGAAAAAAGGTGATATATGTAGAGGCAAAAACGTCAACTCCAAAGATGGTTGAGAAGGGGAGTGCAAAGATCGAGGAGTAACCTAACCTGAAGCGCCAACTCAAGGCCATTGAAAAGGTCAAGGAGTGGATAAAAGAAGCCTAGGAGCACCTAAAGGATGCTGAACCCATATTGGAAGATGAGATCGATGATCTCTCAAGCATAGGCACACTAGTCTCACCTCCATGACTAAAGTTGAGGGATGCAACTCTACCACAAGCAGTGTTGCTTAAACAAAGACTACACGTTATGGGCTAGCAAACCAGTTCGGGCCATTGACTAAGAAACACAGAGTTAGAGAGATGCAAGTAGCTAACAACCTCCTCACCACGCTAGTGTGACCACCTCGGTGCCTCTCTAAGCCAATCTGCTTAGGCAGCATTCGAGACTATGGGGCAAGAGCTGAAGCAGTGGATTGGGAGCAGACTGCACTGACTTGCGTGAGCACAACACGGAAACACAAATACCGAGTCTAACACTACACTCTACACTGAAATCCTTGCAAATCAATGCTTTTTGGGAAGGCATTGAAATGCATGTAGTCTCAACAGTCCTAGCTCTAGGAGACACCACAAGAAAGGGAATTGTAGACACATGAGTAGGAGTTAGTGTGCTGAGCCACTCAGTACTCTAGGCTTGGGGTAACTCGCATATTGAGAATGTTAAGTTCAATGTCACCCTAGCCAATGGAATGAAAGTGTGGACATTTGGAGTATTAGAGAACTGGCCATTGAAGATCGCAGGAATCCAATTCTTGGTTGACTTTATAGTCATGAAGGGAGTGGACTATGACATCCTATTAGGCTCAGCCTTGGATGTGCAATGCAGGGTCATAGAAGACTGGGGTAATTGTCTAACCTTCTTAGGCAATCGAATGGAGGTAGTAAGAGTAGAGATGGATACATGGAGGACCACATCAATAAACTTGGATGGCATCTCCACCATGCTGAAGGGTGATGTGCAGATTAGGAAATCTTACAGGCCATTGACCAAATATATCCTTTGTCTGAGAAACAAGCTAGAATGTCTGACCAAATATACCATGTTAAATTCCGCATCCCAAGTAACAAGCGAGAACTCCTGGAGATCCTAGAATGTCTAAGAAACAAGCTAGCTGGCAATCTAGCCACTAACCTCAAACCTCTCCAAGATCTCTTGGATGAACCTAAGTGGCCATGGACCAAAGTGCACGACTGAAAGTTAATGTACAATTGGGCCTTAGTCACTGACGAGAAGAAAAAGCCCTATTAAGACTTTGGAGACAATGAGTAGTCGAAGGAGGATGGTTCTAGTGATGAATACGAGGACTGATGTTTCTTCAATGATGGAAGAGAAGGAGAGATGGATACGGTAGAATACGACACTAAGGGGAGACTCAACAAGTCTATCGACCCAAACCGTAGCCTACTACTCCTAAACTGCCTCAATCTTGCCTTGCTAGTACCCCAACTACCGCCTGAGCATCTAGTAGTGCACCATCCACTGCACTAGCCATGCCAAGTGCACCAAGGCCACAACCCCAACCAAAACCACAACCAGAGTTGCACCCTTCAATTGTTGTTGAATTGTCAAGCCCAGCCACAAACCTCAGCCACCTGTCGGCCTTAGACCCTCTTACTAGCAGAGATCCATTCTAACCTTGGCCACAGACTTAGCTAAGAATATAGGCGATGACTTGGTTGCTTGCCTTAGATGCTTGGATGCCACATTTTCCATGGTTGCTAAAAGCTACAATCAGTTGGACTTAGGTCTTTTGGACGAGCCGCTAGCATCGAAAGTGCGAATGCTACCTTGCTCATGGTAGAAATCTAAATTCGTATTTGTCAAAGCTTCCTAGGCAGCCGAAAAACTCATTATCACTGAGCTTTTCATTGAACAAGCATGCAAACAATGCCTTATCACATCTTATGACGAGAACAAAGTCCTTGCCACAGATCAGGAAATTTAGAAGTTGAAGCATCTCATTGACAACGATTCCTCTTTCTTACGCAAATGGTATGCTCTTTGACTTCAATGGGAGCTAGAAGGATACCAAGTAATGACAAATGTTGAATAGAGATGCACAATCAAAACCTCAGAGTATGACCCGACATATGTAGCTCCAACTTCCTATAGGGTATTGACCACTATTCGTAATCAACCCCTTGAGGACCACATCAAAGGGCATCCCTATTTAGATCAAACCCTCAGAGAAGAGGAGCTTCATGTTGCTAGCAGAGTCGACTCCATTATTTTCTACTCGATGTCCTCACTTACATCACACATGTAGGCATCTGACCCTGTGACATGGACCACTATGCTCAAATGGAATACAACCCCAATTTTTATCCTTGGCTCATGCAAAATTAAACACAGTAACCATACGAAGAATGCCCTTAACCCCTTAACCTATAATCTTGGGAAGGATTCTTCTTATTTCTACAGGGGGAGGGTGTTGAGATGACAAGCTTAACACTTGCAGACATTAATGATGGACCGCCTAGTTAGATGGGTCCACACGTCTACACTTAGCACGTCGGTGGTCATTATGACTCTCACATGGCCACTGACTTATTACTTATTATATTCAGGTTGTTACACCTATTTACAACTGGCATAGTTATAGCACCAGTCGACTAGCGTAGTGGATTATGCATTGTTTGACTTAGTAGGCCACTTTCCTTTATGTTGTATCTTATCTATACTTTCTGTACATTGTAAAGTGTGTGGAAGAAGAATAAGAAACCAGCAAGAAAACGTTTTGACCTCCATCTCTCTTCTTGTCTCTTGAGTTAGCTTCTCCTTGTGCATTCTATGTGTGTTCGACGCAGCATCTTGAGCAAGTCCCCCCACCATGCAATCGTGACAGAAGGGGTAAGGTGGAAATAAGAATAAAACTCAAAAGCAAAGGAAAACAAATCAAAACAAATTCATGGTTAAGAAAAAGGGTCATAAAATTTGAAATGTATGGACTACTTGAGGGAAAAGTTTAATTCTATAATTAAGCATTTCAACTTTGCAAGCATATGATCTTTTTCCTCTACAAATAATTATTTTGAAAAGCACTAATGGTGAACATGGCTTCATGACAGGCATCCAGTATGGCAAGCTAAGAGAAAGCCAGCAAGTTGCCATTTTTAGAAGAAGAGCGCGCAAAATATGGCCTTTCCGTGGAAACAAGGGTCTTTAACCAGTTCAAGTTCAGGCATGTCTTGAACTTGGAGGAGGTTGCCATGAAGGAACAAGTAGTAAAGGAGATTGTTGAGCAATGCCATCTGTAAAAGTACATGGAGGTAGTTGGTCAAGGAGTGGACTACACCCAGTGCGTGGAGTTCATTCAGACTTTTGGTAGAAACCATGGTACTATGACAGTGCGAGAAAGAGAAGAAACCCACCAAGTCTAGATCAAGTTGACTCCAGAGTTGGTGGAGAAAGAATGGGGCCTAGCCAATAAGGTGGAAAGGTGGCAAAATAGAGATGTGTATGCTATGTTAGGAATGGAAAAGGTGATGGTCCACACAAACAATGGCATCAACCTAGCAAACATCCCCAACCCTAAAATCCAGCTCTAAGCCAAAATGATGTACAACTATTCTCTAGCCAAAGGTACAACTTAATAATGAGCTGAATCAACGTGCCTATGCTGGAGAGCATTGTAGTAAGATCTCTTGACAAAGTGAACCTAAATGGATTTGTGCGGAAGACCATTGGGTCTTTAGCAAAAGCACTGGCAACAAGAGGAAGACATGCAGGAGGAGAGTCCCTTGCTACCAAGGCAAAAAGAAAAGTGTCATCCTCAAAGGCCTCTACCATCGAATTCAGTGGGTTTTGAGAGCTATAATAAGGGAAGCATTGGGGAAAGGACATGGTGAAGGAGAAGGAGTCAAGAGGTCACCTCCTCACCATGAACAACATCCACACTTCAGTGAAAGGATGGTGAGTGATGATGAGGAAAGAGAACAAGAAATGCAAAGTAGCCAACGAAAGCCCAAAAAACCAAAGAAGAAGGATTCACAAGAGAAGACCGAGGAGGAAAGTAGGAAAAAAGAAAAAGGAGGCTTATAAAAAGCTAAAAAAGAGTCTAAGAAGGAAGAGGAAGAAAGGAAGAACAAAGAAAAGGAGGAGTCGGAGAGGGTGAAAGAAGAATCAAGAGGAGTTTGTGGATCCCTTTCATTGACACATGAGGAAACAAAGACGCAAGATGATTTGGAATAGGTGAGATTTCTAACTACATATATTTGCGACAAAACTTGATTGTAAGATGCACCAAGTCCCTGGAGTCCAATGGTGAAATCTTGGTAAAAAAATAATACCTATAGCTACCTTGTCTGAAGTTTAGCATTTGGGGTCCCAAACTTGACCCTAGGGTGCATTGGGTCCCTTGTAGTCCACCAGTGAAATCTTGGTAAAAAAAGATGCATGCGATGCCCTGTTTGAAGTTTGGTGCCCACGGTGAAATCCTGGACAAGGTAAATACAAGCATCATCTTTTGCCATCATTTCAACTATGGACTTTGGGAGACATGATGCACCCTACGAGTAAGTGTTTTCACATTGCGATAACTCTAAATCAGATACTAATCATGCTATTTGATTTGAATGTGTCATTCAAGATATACTTTATATAGATGAGTTTGCATCGATGCAAGAAGGATCTTAGCATGCATTTCCAGTTTGGTGGTCTTTCATAAGAAGTGCTCACCATGAGGAGAGGAACAATCATGAAAATTTGGTAGCTGGACCTTTTTGAGCGGTACCTTTGATAGTTAGCTTGGAGAAGGTAGTTTTAGTAAAGTAGTCAAAGTTTCTATACTTGTTTGACCAAGCACATGGTGGAGTAATGTATATGCTCATTACATTAGGTGAGCTTGCACAAGTATTAGATCTAGTTCTTCTAGAGGAAGAGTTGAAGGGAAATTGTATCATTTTTTTTAAAGCAAAGAAGAAACTTCTATTTTCATCATAAGTTGGCCCCTCCTCTTTGCCGATGAAAAAGCCAAGGAATGAATGAGAGTTCTTATTATCGGCTCTTCGTGTATCAACCATTGCATGGATTTTTCTTGATAAATATAAGATATTTTACTTTGTCCCTATAAATAAATATTCATTGACTAAATATATGGTTTGTGTAAGTGTGACCATAATGCATGCTATATTAATGACACATTTGCATACATTAATGTAATCTGATTTAATTATGTCAATATATAGTATGTATACTAGAGATCGTGCATAGGTGATAATGTAACTCATATCCATACCTATTATTACTTTTGATGTATGTGTATGTTAAACGAAAAAAAGAGTTATGAGTTTTAAGAAACAAAACAAAACAACTTTACTTAAATTAATTGAATTGAGTACACATCACATAATATACATAAATATATTCAAATATTATATAGTATATAAAATATTTTGGCTTTCTAAGATGTTATGGTGATGTAGCACTCGTGGAAAACCCTTGCATCATTAATCTCATAACCTATGGAGGAGTCCCCTTACCGTGTCAAAGCCGAATAATAAATTTGATCTCTTTATCTATGACGTGCTTTGTATGGATGATCACTAGCTATAGATTATGAAATAGGTTGATGAGAAACCCCTCTGTAGTCATTTGTAGGGCCTCCATGGTTGCAACAATCCACCTACATGGAAATGGGCCATCAGCCACTCGTACCCAAAACCTTCCTAGCCCTTTCTAGAAGTTTTGTAGAAGTTCTTGAATGACCTTCTGGAAGGATATTTTCAAGATAAAAAGCTTATACCCATGTTAGATATTCCTTATCTCTCGGAGATCAACAATGCATGGCCTCCATCTTTTCTTCTTTTATAGTAGTCTTTGTGCTCGAGGGGGGGAGCACTTGCTACTGCACCAAAGAGTGCTCCACCTTGTGCTCTAGGCAGACCTTGGCATGAGTCTTCGCCAGGTTGAAATGGTGAGCGGCTTGCTTGGTGTGTACCATGCAAGCTCAAGGAGGGCAAGATAGAGGAGAGACAAAGGTTGGGGATGTGAAAATGGAGGAAGAAATGAAAGCAAGATGTAAAAATGAGAAGAAAAATGAACTTTTAAATCCAAAAACCAAGGTAATGCAGCTTCATACGTAGTAATATCCATCATGTGATCGTAAATCCATAAGCTTTTGTCAGAATATGACTAAAATTCACATATGCACCTACTAGATGAACAAGAGCCCAATATTTTTTTATGGTTTAAAAAATAAGCAAGGAAACCCCTTGTTTGAAGTCTAGTATATGGAGCTACTTTTTTGCTTAAAAAGTGGCTCTAGATACTAGACTTTAGACTAGGGTTTTTTTTTAACTTTTTGCAAAAAAAGGTGGACTCTTGGACACATAATGGATGCGTGTGTGAAGTTTTATCCCATTCGATATAGTTTGGTATTTAAAACCCTTCATGGGCTCCTCAATGGATTATGTGGAAGAACTTTTTCCCATAGATAAAGAAGGCATCATTCAATATATCCCTGAGGCAATCATTGGGCAACGAGATAAGCACTTAATGTCTCAATCCATTAAAGAATACCTCATCAAATGTCAAGGCCTACCCTTGGAAGAAGCCTTTGGGTATCCGGCAACCATTGTCAATGAATTTTCCCACCTCCAAGAGGCCCAACGGACTAAAGACTAGCTGGTTATGCCCCATTTGACCACCCTCTGCCTGTAGATTGCACACTATTTTAGAACAGTTTTGTACTTATCAAAATCTTAGGCATGTGCATCCTACATAGAGTGAAAGTACTCGTCATATGCTCCATTTTGACATGTGGCATGCCCCATTTGGAGCAGCCTATCAAAAGTTATGACCCGTTTACCTTAGCAAGCCATGCTGCCCCTAGTCTTTACCCTCCCATTTTTCATTGTAAAAGGGCTCATAGTAGTACTCTGCAACCCTCCCTTAGCCCACCCATCACTCCCCTTCAGTTCTCTTTGTTTTTTAGGGAAAAAACCTTCAGGGTGGGGATGGATTGTAATAAGCAGGATACATACAAAGTAGGGGTTAGACACCTAGTCACACTGACCGGGGTATATAAGATGTAAGAGTCCTAAATTAGGGCAACCAGTTATTATCAAGAACATACTCTTTGCCTTCATCTTGAGCTTCCATGCCTTCCTCCTCCCTTCTTCTCTCTTTTATGTCTTTCTCTCTCCTCTTCTAGTCTACCTTTCTCTTCTTCTTACTCTCTTTCTCTCTCTTCACCTCCTCTCCTCGCTCCTCTCAGCTTCATTCATTACATACGAATATAAATTGATAGCAAGTCTTGATGTTAAGGAAGATAAATTTCAAGAGAGCTCTATAGCCTTTCATTCAAGTATTAATCAAATTTTGGAATATGAGAAAGAGGGGCTACCTACAAAAAAAGAGTTCTTACAAGTTTAGCATAGACTTAGTATTGATGACATGATGTATGAAGAGAAACTGAAGTCTCCATCAAAGGAGAAACCAAAAAGTTCAATAAATATTTACAATAATAGTCTTCTTGAAGAAGATAAAAACCCTAAGGTATGAAATATAATTTTAAAATATCCATTGAGATTTATTTTAGAGTTTGTTATGCATTATAAACAAATATTATAGAATATTTATCTATTGACATATTATATTATTGTGGTTTATTGTGTAGATAGAAATTGAAGATCCATTAAACTTTCTTGGAAGAGCCAAGGACTCAAGGCCATTGAAGCTTGGCAAAAGTCAAGGCCTTGGTCATTATATTGGAAGCTTAAATAACTAAGCAGATACAATTGATCATAGTAGTTTGTCAAGCTCTCCAAGCCTGCCACCCAATGATGGCTTTGAAAGCTATCTCCAAGGTGATTAGATCCCAAGTTTTCAATAGAGGATCACATAAGATAATTTTGGTGGAGAAGGAAGAAGCTGTAAGATTTTTTGGCTTCATGCCTAGATATAATGGATCTAGGGTGCAATCCTTTGGAGTTCTTGGCTCTTATTTGCTCTCCCATGTAGAAGATGCCAAGAATTTGAAGCTTCTTCTGGGCTATAGGAAACAAGAGTTCTTGAAATGTAAAGGTCTTATTGAGTGGGATGAAACAAAAGACTCCTCTAGAGGCCCTAGTGAGTTGCTTGAAACTAGAGACTCTTCTACAACAAAGTCAGATTGAAAAACGTCAAGGGTTTCTTGAAACCTATCTTTTTCTATCTCTTTGTCTAGTTTGTAACAATTTTGAAAATTTTTGCTTTGCATAAGAGTTTAAATATCCCTCTTTCTTTTTTGGGTGACAATTTGTATAGTCCTTGACGTAATGAATTATAAACAAAATTATATTTAATATTTTTAAAGTGAAAAAATTTTAACTTACTACTTGGATTTTTTTAGTACAACCACCTCCTCCTCGTTTGAGACTCTCAATATTTTTAAGAGCCCTTTGTCAATTTTGAAGGCCTAAAATAGTTTGCTTTCGTTGGACAAGATTTGACGCATTTCTCCAAAAAATGATTCCTTTGTTTGACAGCCCTCTAGCTTTTGTAATAACTCATTGTTATGTTTTGATAAAAGACGATTCTCCGTTTTGAGGACATCCTTTTCTGCAACCAAGTTAAGTATATAACCTAGAAACCCATTATAACCATCACCAATGAACCTCATCAATGAGAAGAGCTATTATAGAAAGGCGTATGCTATTATTGCTAGGATCTTTGGGATATAGCCTACCATCTAACCAAAGATCAATATTATTTTTTCCTTCAATTTTGTAGACTATGTAATAGTAATGGGTTTTGTTCTCTTTCATATTTGTTCATACTCACTATCCAACTCAATATATAGATGATAGAGAGGTATTTTACTAGAGCTACAAAGATAATTAGATGGCTAATCTATAGCTAAAGATATGATTAGAAGATTGGATTTAAAAACTGTGTGAATTAGAAACAAGAAGGAAAATAAAGAAGAAACTAATAAGGAGGGGAAAGAAAGAAGAGAGTGAGAATGGAGGGAGGTAATCAAACGTCGAACAAAATTCAAATTGAATATTGGTTTTCACTTTAATAAGGATAAGTAAGATCTCCACTATGACAATCTTTGTCACCTTTATGGCAGCCTAGATTTCTAGGCTTGATGTGATGGTAAGAATATCATGATAATGACTTATTAATGATTTTTGATATATTACCTTACCAAAATATATTTTTTAAAAATATAAAAATTAATTTATTTACTTTTTTTTCTCTCAAGGATCGCTTACGAGGCATTTTTGAGACCTCAAAACTCCCCTAATGAGCAAACATAGAGCAAGAATCAACACACAATTCCTCACAAGACTTCTCTCTCCTTGCCTCAAGAAAGCTCACATACACAGAGTACTCAAAGGTGAAGGAACTGAGTAGTGGTAGAGAAGTAGATAAGCCTTTGTTGCACTAGTCATTAAATGAGTTACAAATAAGGTTTCTCATCTTATATATGAAGTTTTAATTTTTTAAAGCTTGGGCAAGGCTCTATTCCCTATTGATGTCGGCTGCCCATTCATTTAAAGCCCACCCTCAAGGTCATGTGACCCTTTGAGCTATCTATCTTTTGCAAGGCTAACTCACATACCTATGTGTCATTAATTGCAGTTTTGATTTTACAAGTGGCATGAGAGTGAGCTCGATGCTCAAGAAAATTTACTTTTACAATTTTTGCTCATAGAAGGTGTGGTATTAAATGTTGACACATTTAATTATGGTGGTCCATCGTCTTTTTCCACTGCATGTGCTCTCTTTGACTCTCTTTCAATCTTTCACCTACTTTCCTATTTTTTCTACTACTTTTTCCTATTGCCCTTGGTTGTTTCCTCTCCCATGCTCCATTTTTGTCTCATTTTGTCATTTTTTACCAGACGGGTTATATATGATGTATTCCTTGCCAAATTGAGTTCTTGGGAGTGGCCCTATTGCATCAATTTCCCATTTCTCAAATGGGCCATATGTAGTTATGGGATTTTTTTCCTCATGCACTAGCTTCCTTAGTCTAGCCTTTTGGGCCTTTTGGCAAGCATCACAAGTGTGGCACCAATGTTGCACATCTCGATGTAGACTAGGCCACACAAAATCGGCTTGGAGAATCTTTCTGCTGGTTATTTCTTGAGCAAAACGTCCTCCACAAACCCCTTCATGTTAGCTCTTAATCACATCCACTAATCTCCTTTGTTGTTGGCACCCTTCTAAGCACTACATCCTTTCCTTTGCAATACAACACATCATTTATCAAGCAATATTTAGTGGCCTTAGTAGCCAACCACCCTTTCTCACTCTTACTCATATGTGTAGGTGCCTCACCATGCTCAAGAAAATAAAGGACATCTTGTAACTGAAACTTACCCTGAAACAAGGGGAGCTTTACTGCAATGATGCCTACCATTACCTCTTTCAATTTTTCAGCTACTAGAGCATTTGCATCGTCGTTTGTGCGCCTTGGCACAAAATAGATCTTGACTTTCTGTAGCTTTTTTATGAGAGTTTTAGCTTCTCTCATTTTCACGGCTAAGTTATCATTTTTACAAGCCCAGATTCCTTTCATTTGCTTAACAATTAGCATAGAATCCCAAAAACATTAAGTCGAGCAATACCATGTGAGAGACACCACCTCAAACCTAAAAGCAAGGCTTGATATTTTACCTCATTGTTAGAATGGACATCCTCCAATCTGATACCTTCTCCATAAAGTTTGCGACCTTTGGGATTGAACACCACTATTCCTACTGCTGCTCTATCTTTAATACGCTTGTAGGCCCCATTGAAGTAGAGGGCATGGGCATTCTCCACCTGTGGCGGGTCCTCAAGAGGGGGTGTCTCCTCTTTTACCTTTCCCTTCTCTTTTTCCTTCTTTTGATGGTATCTACGGGTCAACAAATCAGTTAGGCAAACCCAAGTAGAGTCCTCCACCTTGAAGGTGTAGTCAAACTCTTGGAGTTTTGTCACCCACTTAGCGATTTTGCGTGTGAAACATCCATGTGCTGTAAGGCATAGGGAAAATGCTCTCTTGTCGTGATCAATGTGAACAGCCTAGGGAGAAGATAAGGACAAAACTTCTTACAACAAACATTAGAGACAAAACCATCACCTCCACCATCTTGTACCCTCCTTTTGATGCTGTCATTACTCTGCTAGAAAAGTAAACCTCATTAGGCCAGTTTTAGCATTCTTTTGTATTAGTGCTACCCCTAGACCATCTTTCCCAAAAATTGAATTGACAAAAAACTCTTGATCCCAACAAGGCTGTAAAATTATAGGAAGGGTGCTAAGAGCCTTCTTCACCTCATGAAAGCACCTTTTGCTTTTGTCACTCCACATGAGCTCCTCAGAGTGGGTCAACTGTTGCAGTGGAAACACTAATTGGGAGAGGAGATGAATGAACCGCCCCATATATCGCACCTTCTGAATGAAAGAGGTTCGTTGCTTCACAGAAGATGGTGATGGCATCGCCAATAGGGCCTTAATTTTGTTTGGATCTGCTTCAATGCCCCTCTCACTTACGACATGCCCTAAAAAAGTTACACTGCTTTCACCAATACAACACTTCTCATGGTTTACTTGCCCCCCCTTTGGGCAAGGGTGAAACCTTCATCCACCTTCCCTAGATGTAGAGCCTTAGAACTATAAATACAAAAATCATCCCAAAATATGACTGGAAGACATAATTCATGAATCGTTGGAAGGTAGCTGGGGCATTTGTTAATCCAAATGGCATTACTTTGTAAGCAAAACACCCCCAAAGCGTGATGAAGGTGGTCTTCTATTGATCCTCCTCAGCTATTCTGATCTGGAAATAACTTGAATACCCATCACAAACAGTGTATCCATCACAAACAATGTATCTCTCATGCCTGGCCACCTCGTTGAGTATTTCATCCTGAAAGGGAAGAGGAAAGTGATCTCTCTTTGTTGCAACATTTAGCGGCTTGTAGTCCACATAAATCTGCCATTTTTTGTTATTCTTGGGTGTCACCACCACAGGTGAAACCCACTCCGAGTCCCCTATTGGATAGATGAAACATGTCTTCAAAAGTCGTTGCACCTCAATGAGTAGAGCATGTTGTTGAACTACTCCCAACCATCGTAGTCGCTGCACCATTGGCCTTGCTCCATTTTTTAGATTAATGTGATGTTATACTGCTGTCACACCTATGATGTGCTCATAATTAGAAATAAAAAGTGCATAGAGTTTTATCACCACTTCCATGTAGGCTGCCTTCTCCTTAGCTAATAGATCCTTAGCCAATATTTTTTCTAACCCCTCCTTCTAGACCTTTGGAAGCTGCTGCAGAATTTCACTACTAGAAGGCCCTTTCAATGTAATCCCCATCACTTCTAGAGAGGTTTCTTCCTCCTCATTAGAAGACTCGCCCTCTGTCATAGATGACCAATCCTCACTGGAACTGCATTCATCAGCGGCGGTCTCTAACACAAGATCCTCATGTCGACCCTCCTTCATGTTGTAGATAGTGTTCTTTCATTTTTTCTGTAGCCCCTTCTGTGGCCTTAGCTCTAAAGCCTCTATCTCCCAATCTTGTCTGACTTTCATTCCCATTAGCCATGATTGCATAAGAATGAGTGGATAGCCATCCCCCTTCACTGGCATCACATACATACCAATCTCCAATTGCACTCCACACACCTTTACCTTAACTTTATAACTCCCAAACAATTTACTACTACATTGTTAGCCATTTTGGCCCGAAATTCAATAGTTTCATTTTCCTCTAATCCCAAAGGATACATCAACTTTTCCGTCATGACACAAATCTCTGCACCTCCATCCACATATGTCTTTGATACTCTCTGCCCATTGATTTTGGCTTCCACTAGAGAGGCACAATATCTTTCATTTTTTGTAGCATGGATTGCATTCACGTGTCTATTCTTCATGGGTCTAATGCTTACTATCTTTGACCATTGTCTCGCACTGTTGGAGATAGATGTAGTAATCATGGCCATGAAATTTTTGGCCCTTGATCTTTCACATCAAAAAGCAAATCATAAGCTCTAGTACCTTTACCCAGGGAAAAATCATCTGGCTCAATGCGTCGGTGTGAGCGAGCCCTCTTTTTACTACCGCGTGTCTTTGTAGCCTTTGAAGACTCTACCTCTTCTTCCATATTTTCAACCTCCTCTAGTGGTGTAGGCTCCATCCTCTCAATTCTATTAGCTTTCTTCATCGGCATTGCTTCAACCCTTGCTACTTTGGCCTTCCGACTTTGACATCACTCTCATCCAAACAAATCATCCTGACGTCACGATTCTCTAATGGCTGGACATGAAAGTGCGGCACCTCTGGAAGTGATCGAGGATGCTGGAGAATTTGAACTGGTGGTGGAGGCCTTGGATTCGATGGAACAAGCCTCTTCCTAGGTGGTGTCACTTGTTGTCCCCTCCTTCTTGGTTGGAACCTATTTCCTGCCAGACGCCTTGGATGAGGGCAAAAGTACATACCATGGCCAGTCTCCCCACAATTATAGCAGACATACTCTGTGTCTTATCTCCTTGGACCTCAATGGCCTTCATTTCCAAGGGGAGAGGGTCGTACTCCTTGCACTAGATTCAACGAAAGGCTTTCAATTTGATTAGTAATGCATTGTAGGAGCTCTTGCTATGGCATCTCTGGTTTTGGTGGGATCCCTGCTATTTCTCTAGGCCTTGGCATGGTTGGTAAAACCTGCATGGGCTCAACTCCCCCCTTCAATGTGGGAAACTTGTCGTTGACCTTCTCCCTTAGTAGAGGGTGGAGTCCGGCTAGAAAACAATCTTTCTTAAGGCAATCAGGTACTCTCTCTCCCTTGGCTAAGGAGGTTGTCCATTTATCCCACAATTTTATAAACATGCCTTCATATGGTTGGTACTGCCCTAGTAAGGTTTGGCGAAGATCTAGGAGTTATCTCCAAATATCTTTAGGAGGCTCTGTATCTTGGTACTCGTGCAAGAATGCAGTCTTGAGATCCTTCCAGTTGCCCTTTGTAGCCTCCGGGAGAGCTTGATACCACACTCGAGGATCACTCTTTAGAACTAAAGAGAATACTCGTACTTTGGTTGCTTCATCATCTCAGTATGTGACTAGGAATGCCATTTCTAAGTCATCCAAAAAGTCTAGATCTTTCTCCCCTTTGTGCCAAAAAAAGCTTGGAAAAGCCATGATAAGAAGATGTTGACCTAGCTCAATACAAAACAAAGATGAACATGTCTAGGCCCAAGTCATATCTTATTAAGGGTAGAATAAATGGATTCACAGATGCATTAATTTTAGCAAGACGACAAGGGCCCAATAAGCTCCTTATGATATTTTGGAACCTGAGCTTTGTGCTAACTATTATGTGCACAGTTTGCCTAGCAAGAGGACGGATAGGTCCGTACAAATCCCTATGGTTTATGGGATGCACTTAGAGTAGAATGAATATGTGCACATTAAAGGAGATGTTATAATCCAAAATAGGGAATATTCTGGGATTAGGGGGGAACAACAAGATCTCTCTCAACCTCTCAGCTCCAAAATAGAAGACCAACCTTTGCTGAAAATATATTTTTCTACTAATGCACACATCCACCCTAATGTTTTGAACCGATTGAAAGTTGTAGAAAATAGAAGCATTCATTTATGCATTAATTACAAATTTCCACTACAAACTTTCATGAAGCGTGTTGTTGAAGCTTTGGCCTCTTAGATCCCACCATTTAAGAGATGCGAAGGATTTTCTCACCAATGATTAGCCTAGCTTTGGTGTGACCATCATCAGCCTTGTAAAATTCATATGCTTTGATAGCTACATTCTCAGTTGCTTTGAGCCTTCTTGCTAGTAGTAATTGAAGTACATTACCATATGTAGCCTCTCACCAGTACCGCACACAATTGATGTGCAACTCCCTCTCCAAAAACTTGTCAATCTCCGAATTTGAAAGTGCATTCACCACTTGAAGACGAGGCTCCTCAAGGAGTTTCTTTACACTATTGGGGGTAAAGGCGCCTCTGCCTAGCCGCTCGTGTATTACTACACTGACAGTCACCGCCACTACACACTGCAGGTGGCAGGCGCCCATCACCGTCACTTTATTCTTTATTCTTTTAGTGAAAGTTTGAATAAAGGAAGGCCCGGTCACACATTGTGACTGTTGGAGTTCCCATTTCTAGTCTCTCCCTTTCTTGCTCTTGCTCTCCCGCCATAGCTCTCGAGTCCAACCTTCGATCCGTCACTCCCTTTCAATTGATATCAGAGCTTTGCTTTCCGACTCTTGAGCTTGGTTCATGGCATTCTCAGCATTCCATTGACTCCCTACTTGCATTGGGTCTCCTTCCCAGCGCGACAACCATATCCGACTCCTTCGAGCTCCCGTCACTCTCCGGCTTCCCGAGCACCTTCTCGGCATTGTTGGGCACCTTCAGGGAATTACATCAGAGGTATTTGATCATTTTCTTCAGGGTTTACTTCAGTTCTCAGGTCTCATAGGCTATAAACAAGATTGGGGCAGCCACCATTGAAGCTCCCTTGCTCCATATCTCACTTGCCTTTGAACAAGACTTGCTGGAGCTTGTTTGAGGCCTTCCTCGGCTTTAACCGGACCCCTCTGAAGCTTGGCCACCATTTTTTGCAGCCCCAGGACCAACATTTACAATTGGTGGAATCACGCAGCCCTCCCATATGTGTCTTTAGCATTGACAGTCACAACAGCAGCTCTCCCCCTCCATTGGCACTTGAAAAGGCTCCATTTCGGGCATATGAACATGCTTTGATGCTTGGTTTTGATGGTTGATGTGTTGGCATAGCATTTGGACTGATTTAACACTGTTTTGGGACTATTATAATAGTCCACATGCAATTTATGATAGTGTTTCACTGACATTTGATGCTACAGCTTGTTTAGCATTGTCATTTGATGCCCGATTGTCCCGTTTGATGCCCGGATGTTAGGGGAATGTATGCCTATTGTTTGGCAACCATTTGGAGCTGATTTTGGTGCTGAAATTCTCAGTTTTGAACATAAATCACTATTGTACACAGTTTGGCTAAAGTCATTTTACTCATGTATCCTTATGCCTATGCTTTTAGGGCTATGTTTCGAACATATATGGTGATGTATTGACACTTGGGGCTCAACACAGAGCTTGGTTTTGATTCGGGATCATTGGTTGAGCTCGAGCTCGCTTTGCAAAGCATTTGGATGCTTCGTCTTGGATGTACTTATGGCACATATGTTGCTTATGTCTGACCGGTCTTGACATGCTTAGCCTATGCCATTACTACATGCTAGTTACATTGTTTGGAGTCTATTGCTACTGGAGCTCGATCTTGGCTTGACCTTGGATTTGCAAAGCTTACTTGAGCTATTTATTGGCTTGCCAGAGTTGTATCTTGGGATGTACTTGATGTCTTACATGCTTATGGATGCTACATACGGATGCTCTATCGCCTACATGTTCGGGATGTACTATTGATGTATTGTCTTGGACTTATGTCATTGGCACTGTGTCTTGCCTTGGCTTGAGCTCTTGAGCTCGTACATATGGATTTTGTGCCAGTGGGAGCATTCTTGAATGCTTATCAGACATTGAGCAGGTGGTTCTTTTATGCATTGAGCTGTTACATGCTATTGAGCAGTTATAGATACTTGAGACTTTGGGACTTCTTACCTTTTGGGATGATACATCATATGTCTTGGTTCACTGTATGCTTATGAGCTAAGTCTCAGTTTTGGATCTGTATCTTTGTGAACTGACACCTACTTGTGTCAAGTTTTGGTAGTGGCAGGAACACTTTGCCCCGTTGCCTGGGGGGTGTGCCTACTCACTGGCAGATGTTTGTATGACATACTTGGATATCAGATTCATGCTTATTGACCGTCATATGCTTATGCTATGCCCTCATGATGCCGGCTTTGGTCTTGGCAGTGAGACGGTCTACTAGAGACAGACGTCCACCTGATAGATTTCAGCCCTCGATGCATTATGTCTTGGTTGCAGATGCAGGAGAGCCTTTCACCTATGATGAGGCTATGCGCAGGGGTAACAGTCACTCCTAGGAGAGGGCTATGCAGTCTAAATAGATTCCCTGCATAAGAATGACACTTGGGATTTGGTTTCCTTGCCTACGGGCAAGAAGGCTTTGCCATGCAAGTGGGTGTACAAGCTAAAAAGTACCCCTGGACACCCCAAGCCGGCATACAAGGCTAGATTGGTAGCAAAGGGTTTTAAGCAAGAGCATGGTGTGGACTTTGATGAAGTCTTTTCTCCTATGGTTAAGAAGACCACCCTGCGCTTAGTCTTGGCTTTGGTTGCTCAGCTTGACTTGGATTTATACCAGATGGATGTCAAGACGGCTTTCTTACATGGAGACTTGCATGATAAGATTTATATGGAGCAGCCTAAGGGCTTTGCACAACCTGGCAAGCAACACCTAGTATGCAAATTGAAAAAAAGTCTTTATGGCTTGAAATAGAAACCTAGGGAGTGGTATCATAAGTTTGACGTCTTTATGCAGTCACAAGGCTACAGCCGGAGTGCTATGGATCCGTGTCTTTACAGAAGAAAGCCCGTGATAGTTCTTTATTGATTTTGTTACTCTATGTGGATGATATGCTAATAGCAGGGAAAGCTCATGATGAGCTAGATGCTCTTAAGACTTAGCTTAAGAAGAGCTTTGAGATGAAAGATCTGGGACAGGCCGCTCACATACTTGGTATGCGCATTAGACGCAACATGCATCAGGGACTCCTCTACTTGTCACAGAGGGAGTACATTCATAAAGTCCTTGAGCACTTCCACATGCAGGACGTAAAGCCTATTGGCTATCCATTGCCTTCTTATGTGAAGGTATCACAGGCTGATTGTCCACAGACAGATGAGCAAAGGGCCTAGATGGCTGAGATTCCCTATGCATCCGTAGTGGGCAGTCTTATGTATGCCATGATAGCCACTCGTCCAGATATTGCCTTTGCAGTTGGTGTTGTGGCACGCTATATGGCTACACCTGGCAAGAAGCATTGGGATGCCATGAAGGGTATCATGAGATACCTGAAGGGCACTGTAGATATGTGCATATTGCCTTTGCAGTTGGTGTTGTGGCACGCTATATGGCTACACCTGGAAAGAAGCATTGGGATACCGTGAAGGGTATCATGAGGTACCTAAAGGGCACTGCAAATATGTGCATATGCTATGGCAGCCAGATACAAGAGTCATGGGGCAAACTGCCTCTAATTATGCAGGACATGCAGATAGTAGGAAGTCCACTTCCAGCTATGTATTCACCTATGTTGGAGGTGTTGTTTCTTGGATGTCTAGGGTACAGAAATGCACGGCCCTTTCTACTACAGAGGCCGAGTATGTTGCATTCACTGAGGCTTGCAAGGAGGCCATTTGGTTGGGTCATTTAGTTGCTGACCTTGGTATTGATATTATCCCTACATTGCATTCGGATTCTATGAGTGCTATTCATCTAGCCAAGAATCCGGTCTTCCATGCGAAGACGAAACACATTGAGGTGAGGTATCACTTCATACGTGGGGCTATTGAGGACAAGTCTGTTGATCTTGTCAAGATCTCGATTGAGCAAAATCCTACAGATCTGCTCACGAAAAGCCTCTCTACAGAGCGCTTTGCCTTCCTCACGAGGTTGATGGGCGTGGGATGAAAGGATGTCTTTCCTCATCCTGTTGTACATGTTGTACTGTCTTTTTTTCTTTTTCTTTTCACTCCTCACTGGGATAGATTCGCCTTTAAGTGGGAGGTTGTTGGGGGTAAAGGCGCCCCTGCCTAGCCGCCCATGTATTACTACACTGACAATCACCGCCATTGCACACTGCAAGTGGCGGGCACCCGTCTCACCGTTACTTTACTCTTTATTCTTTTAGTGACAGTTTGAATAAAGGAAGGCCCGGTCACACATTGTGATTGTTGGAGTTCCCATTTCTAGTCTCTCCCTTTCTTGCTCTTGCTCTCCCGCCATAGCTCTCGAGTCCAACCTTCAATCCATCGCTCCCTTTCATACACGAGAAACCAAGCACTCAACACAATGCCTTGACCTAGAGACTTGATGAGAGGAAGACATCTCTTGAAGAAAAGAAGGGTGTGTGTAATTAACTTGCTTTACTCGGATACGTGCCGTTTGCCGATAAATATTTTGCTTCTCTTTAACTTCTTTTGAAGACCATAGTGGTACTCTTGAGCAATGAATCCCTTGAATAGGATTTGATGTAGATTCCTCCTTAGTGATCCCTTGACAAACACTCGTTGAAGAAGAGAACAACTCCTTCGATGTTTCTTCCTTCATAGAAATTGTAGAGCACAGCTTGAGAACTCCTCAACGAAGGCACAAAAAATGAGAGCTGAAAAGATGAATGGGTTGCCTCTTACCCACCCAACCTCTAATCCTCACTAAGAGAGCTAAAGGGGGGCACCACCTAGCCAAAGGGAGGATGGGTTAGGACATCCCTTTCCTCAAAGAGAATGGAAATAACTAAAAACACAACTTCACGAGAGAGAATTTGTAACCCATCTTAATGGAAATGAAGATGATGGAAGGTTAAGAGAGGTGATGGCTCCTAAATTCTCCCGTGAACATATATATAACATGAGAAAATAAAAATTTCCCACCAATAGAGCATATGGCAAGTCTTACTTAATAAGTTTCAATATGAATGTAGAGGGAAAATTAGAAGAGAGTACATATTATTTAGACAACATATGAGAGAGAGAGAGAGAGAGAGAGAGAGAGATGAGAAGAGAGGGAGACAAGAGGAGAAGAGGTAGAGGAAGCTTGCCATTATGCTACATAATAAAAGAGGCTCACTCATAGCTTACCTCAAAGAGATGGATTAGCATGAGGATATTCTAGAGTGCTCTCATGTACTTGTCATTGTGTTTTGTTTATTTACATCTCCATGGACTCCTTATATAGCCTCCATGAGGGATTAGATTGAGCTAATTTTTTTTATTGATATAATCCTAGATTATGTATGACATCTTTGAAAATATGGAGAATAGAAGATGGGACAAGTCCCGACCTTGGTCATCATGCAAGAAGCCAAGGGTGGTGGTAGTAGACAAGCTAGAGAAAGGGAGCTAGATTACAAGAGGTGGATGCCCAAAGCACATTATTATAATATAT